>NC_056733.1:38190939-38278439 GCF_019279795.1 Protopterus annectens
ACAAAAGGAAGAAACTGTTGCAGAAAAGAGGAAAATCTCAGGATGCAAAAAACTCCCTTACCAGCCTCAGTAAGAAACTGAGATCCATCAAAGCTAGTTACGAAAATAAAATTGCCAAAGATTCCAAAGCCAAACACAAGGCATTCTATAACTATGTCAAGAATCTAAATGGCAATGCTCAGATCTGCTCTGAGCTAAAACAGAATGGCATTAAATATACTGATCCCAAGGATATTACCAATATCCTGGCAGATCGATTCAGTGCCTTCACCCCCCTCACCCCCTAAACGGCCCATCTCAATACCGGAAGATTGCCAAATTCCAGTAATAACTGCCACACAGGTAAAAAATGCACTCTCCAAAGCTAGGAATACAGCATCCATGGGACCAGATGACATCCTGGGCTGTGTACTACATGAACTACTGTATGAACTGGCACATCACCTAAGTGTCATGTTTAATCATAGCCTCACCTCAGGTTTCATGCCCACTGAGTGGCACAGAGCTACAGTTATCCCACCCACAAAGGGGGATCCACCTTGGATCCCAGAAACTACCGTCCCATCAGTCTGATGAGCCTTATCTGCAAGGCCATGGAGCGTATTATCATGGAACTTATAAACAAAGATATTGGCAACCTTAAAACACTGGACCCCACCCAGTTTGGGTTTGTGAAGGGCTGATCTTGTCTCCTGAACCTGATTGACTGCTTCAAATCAGTCTCCAGAGCCATGGACAAGGATAAGGTGGTCCACACAGCCTATCTAGACCCTGCCAAGGCCTTTGACACCATCCCCCACTCTGGAATCAAAGATAAACTTACTAAGCTGGGCATTAATCCCTATGTCACCCAATGGGTTGCCAGCTGGCTTACTGACAAAACCCATACTGTAAATGTAGCCGACTCCAAATCCAGCTCCAGAAAAGTGACAAGTGGAGTACCTCAGGGTTCAGTCCTGGGACCGCTCTTGTTTGGCATTTACTTCTCTGAAGTACAGGCCAACACTAAGGGACTCTGGCTAACAAAGTTCGCAGATGACTGCAAACTGGGAGCCATTATTGATTCCCCAAATGATGTGGATACTCTACAAAAGGGCCTTACAGAAACAGATGCTTGGTGCCAGAGCCACGGGCTCAAGCTCAATGCCAAGAAATGTATAGTTATCCCCTTTGGGAAAAAAACATGTTCCTGTGAATTACCACATAGGTGGCAGTACACTAAACACCAAAAGTGTGATAAGAGACTTAGGGACACAGGTGGACAGTGGTCTCACCTTCAATAACCACATCGCCACAACAGTCAGGAAATCCTTCTATGTGGCACACCTCATCACTAAGGGCTTTTCATCCAGAAAAAAGGAGGGCATTGTCCCACTGTACTCATCCCTCATTAGACCCATTATAGAATACAACACCCCCATTTGGTATGTACCTGTCAAGAAAATCTGCAACAACTGGAAAGGCCGCAGAAATATCTCACTAAAATAATCACAGGCCTAAAACAGATGCCCTACACTGACCGCCTTAAAAAACTCCAGCTATACTCTGTCGCATATCGTCTACTCAGAGGCGATCTCTGCTTAACATACAAGGCCATGTCAAACCCAGAGCTGTTGGACATGCTACACTTAAAGAAATCCCAATCCCTCATAGCCACACGCTCCAGGGATCTAAACCTTGTCATCGCAATAAACAAAACATGCTGGAGGTATACGTTCCTGACCCAGAGACTCCCCAGACTCTGGAATAGACTGCCCATACATGTCAAGCAGAGTGCCTCTTTGGCCCTCTACAAAAGGAACCTTGACGATTGGATGGGAGAAAGGAAATTCACCCCAGGGATCACTTCAGTCACCCTGCTAGACAGGGGTCCAGGGAAGTAAATAGTGTGGGAAGAAAAAGCCAGGGAATTGTTATGGCTAGGCTTGTATAGGCCCTAGGGCTGATAGCCTAGCAAAAACCTATGAACCTATAAACAGTGTGCTACTCAACCAAAGCCCCGAAGGCAAAACAGCATACCCAACACACTAATTATAGGTGACTCAATAGTGAGGCACACTGATGTCCCACTCACTAGGTTGAATAAGGAGAAAGTAACAGTCAGCTGCCTGTCAAGCACCAGAATCCATCACATAATGCATGCACACAGGTCCCTCAACAACAGGTACAAATATGACTCTGTCATTGTACATGTGGATGTGAATGAACTGAGACGTACCTCCCTGGACTACATGAAAAGAGACATGGAGGAGCTCTCGGATTATGTAGCCCAGGCGGTATGATCCTAGCCCTGAGCAGCATCCTACCATCACCCAGAATGATACCACATTACAAGCAGAAAAATTATTGATTTCAACAATTGGCTAAGTTTCTGGTGTCATTCTAAGGGGATCCAGTATTGTCTGCCTTGGATGACATGATTGACAGACCTCGATGCTTTGCCAGAGATGCACCCCAGGGCTTCCGCATACTTGCCAAGGCTCTTGCTACCCCTATAGTGTTTTTTTAGGCAGTGTTTTAAACATCAAATTACCATTGTACCAGCTACAACCAAATGCAATCTGAGGGTCATGCTGCTCAATGCTAGAAGCCTAAATCTCAAAATGCACTCGCTTGAAGCACTCTTTAAAATGGAGAACATCGACATCTATGCTGTAAAAGAGACCTGGTTCAAGGCAGCAGAAAACACCCCTGCACTACCAGTCTATAACTCATTCCACACCTTTCAGCCCCAGAACTTGGACTGAAGCTCCAAAGGCAATGGTGTTTCCATATTCATAAAGGACGAGCACACCTCCAAACTGGTAGCCCAACATAATGCATCTGAGATACTTCAGGTACAGCTAACATTGGGTAAGACAGCAATTCAGGTCCCAAGACTCACACTCCATGTTCCTAAGCCCCCTGGAGAATATTAGGGTCCAACCTAACACTCTCATACTGGGCGACTTCAACAACCCCCTCCATTAACTTGGAAAACTACTCGTATACCAATAAACTTTCCCACCGCTTTCTGGAATTCATTAATTCCAATGCCCTGGACCAGCTCATTCTTAACCCCACTAGAAGTAGCAACATTCTTGACCTGGTCATTACTAACATGGGCAACCTTTGCTGTACACCAATAGTCAACTCCTCCCTGGTTAGATCCAACCACAATCTAATCACCTTGGAAATCCACATCCCTCCCACCTCACCCCATCCCCCCAAAGGTAACCACCATGAAAAAGTTCTCCCAAGCTAACTTTGGGCTCCTAAAAACAGAGATGGTTAACTTCACGGCACCCATGCAAATGGAGAATAGTTGCATGACCACCAAATCCTACACCAATGCACTGTACAAACACGTACACAAATGCATGGATCTCACCATATCCAGTAAAACCAAGATGCTCTTCTCAAAAAAAAAGGAAGCCTATCTGGTGGTCCCCTGCTATAAACAAACTCTACAACAATAGGAGGAAGGTGATGCGGAATAAGGTGAAGTCCTAAGACTGGAAAAACTCCATTATCAGCCTCAACAATAAGCTGGGATCCCTCATCAAATTCTCTAAAGCTAGCTATGAAAACAGAATTGCAGCAGATAGTAAAGACAATCACAAGGCCTTCTATAGTTATGTAAAGAATCTCCACGGCAATACCCAGATTTGCTCTGAGCTTCTGCACAATCCAATACTGAGCCAACAGATATTGCCAATATACTGGCTGACAGATTCAGTGCCAACTTCACCACTCCCCCCCCCCAAAGGACCAATCACAATACCAGTAGATTGCCAGGTACCCTGTATTACTGCTGCACAGGTTAACACAGCACTTTCCAAGGCCAAGAATACAGCTTCTATGTGACCTGACATGTCCCCGGCTGTGTTCTACATGAACTACACAGTGAACTGGCATCTCACCTGTGCCCTGTTCAATCACAGCCTTACCTCAGGCTTTGTCCCTACCAAATGGCGCACTGCTACAGTCATCCATTTCCACAAGGAATGAGTGACTATAGACCCTGGGAACTATTGCCCCATTAGCCGGATGAGTCTGATATGCAAATCTATGGAACTCATCATCATGGATCTAATAAACAAGGATATAGGGAATCTCCAAACTCTGGATCTTGCATTGTTTGGTTTTGTGAAGGGTAGATCATGCCTGGTCAACTTGGTCGACTTCTTTGAGTCAGTAACCAAATGGAAAACACACCAAACAAGCCTGTATATGAACTCCGTTTATTGCAGTAAAAACACAGCAAGATTAAGCGCTTTTGTCTTCACATAGAAGACTTCATCAGAATAAAGCACATTGATACAAGAACCATTTTTATATCAGTACATGTTACATAATAGATAAAATGAGCCACATTTAAAACCTTTAAAATTAGAACAAGTGAGGGAATGCCTGTATAATGCACTTGTATCCTTCTTGTTTTTAACATCATATACATGCTCATAGATTCTGCTTTTCAACGCCCTCTCCATTTTCCCAACATAGAATCCATTGCACGTATCACATAGAGCAAGGTACACCACTCTGGTGGTAAAATAATTTCCTTTCTTGAATATAATCTTAGATGTCATCTTATTAGCTAAGTGGGTTTGAGGTGCTTTGAAAATATTAGTACATTGGGAGCACCTCCCACAAGGTGTTGTACCACAACCACCTTCTATCAGTAAATTCAACTTGTTTTCCATAAGATGTTTAATATTCACGCCCATCTTGCTGATAAAAACTGGTTTATTGCCCACTGCAGTTAACACATTATTATTTGCCCTAAATACACTCCAGTTCTTTTTTAATATGTTTTTAATTTCATATGATATAGGACTGTATTGCACTATAAAGGCATGCTCATAAATCTTTGTTTCACCAGGATCTGTGGGGGCTATATTAGTTAATGGGTGGTTTCCTAACAAGGGCTTATAGTTTTTATTTTGGATAGATTTGAGGGGGGGGGGTGACTGGAAGAATTTATTAAGTAAAAAAGAGCTGATATGGCAAATCAGACTAGCAGATAATTTTCCACCAGCTATAAATGATTCCTTGACAATATTTCCAGCCCTAAAAGAAAAACCTATGAAACTTTAAGTATTTTAACATTTTTACATGCATTACTATGTCTGCAATTTTAAATATATGCTGAAGGTATTTAATATATAACATTGTTTTATTTGTAAAAAGCTATGTTGGCTTGAATATTAACATCCTGTGTATTTAATATTGCTCATGTGACCATTTTTCATGTGACTTTTTTTGACAATACCATTGGCTCAATTTTATCTTAGGTTCATAGGTTCATAGTACTAGGCTATCTGCCCAAAGGCATTTATAAGCCTAGCCGGAATGTGTTGGCTTTTGCTACCCCCTTAGATTAGTTCCCTGTGCCCTGTGTCTAGCAGAGCCATTGAAGTGATCCCTGGGGTAAACTTTCTGTTTCCCATCCACTCGTCAAGGTTCCTCTTGAAGAGGGTTAGCGAGGAGCTCTGCCTAATGTAGGTTGGAATCTTGTTCCAGAGCTTGGGAAGTCTCTGGGACAGGAATCTATCCCTCCAGCACATCCTATTTATTGTTGTGGTGAGGTTTAGATCCCTGGAGCGTGTGGCTCGAGGGGATATGGTTTTCTTTAGGTAGAGCATGTCCATCAATTCTGGGTTGGACATGGCCTTGTATGTCAAGCAGAGATCACCTCTGAGTAGGTGGTATGCAACTGAGTACAGCTGGAGTTTCTTCAGTCGAGCTGCATAGGGCATCTGCTTGAGGCCAGTGATCCTCTTGGTGAGGTACTTCTGTGGTCTTTCCAGTTGTTGCAGGTGTCTTGTAAGGTACATCCCAAATGGGGCATTGTACTCTATGATGGGTCTGATGAGTGATGCATAGAGGAGCCCAATGACCTCTTTCAATCTGGATGCAAACCCTTTTGTGATTAGGTGGGCCACATAGAAGGATTTTCTAACCACTTTGGCAATGTGATTTTCAAAGGAAAGGTTACTATCTACTTGGGTCCCCAGATCCCTTATTACACCGGTCGCCCATGTTGGTGATGACCAGGTCCAATATGTTGTCACCTCTGGTGGGGGTGTTGACCAGTCGATCCAGGACGTTTGAGTTTATAAATTCTAGGAAATGTTGGTCAAGGGAATTTGTACTTGATTAGTTCTCCCAGTTAATGTTTGGGCAATTGAAATCACCCAATATCAGGATGTTTGGGAGGACCTTTATGTTTCCCATTGTTTCCAGGAATGCAGAGTGGTGGTCCTGGGACATGGTGGGTGATCTGTAGCAAGCTATAATTTGAATAGCAGTTTTTCCCATTGTTAGTTGCACGTGCATGATCTCTGAAGCATCATGCTGTGCCACTAACCTGGAGGTGTGGGTATTCCTTGATGAATATGGATACTCCCCCACCTTTTGTATTTCTGTCCAGGTTTTGTGGACAAAATGTATGGTATGAGTGTAGCCTGGTAGTGCTGGAGTGCTCTCTGGAGCCTTAAACCAGGTTTCTCTTACTGAACATATAACGATTTTCTCCATACTGAGAAGTGCCTTGAGTGCATGCATTTTGAGGATTAGACTTCTGGCATTGAGTAGCATTACCCTCAGATTTTTGTTACTTGTGCTATTTACGGCAGTGGGTTTGTCTTTTGAACCTTGCCTATAAAAGGCACTATGGGGGTGGCAAGAGCCTTGGCCAGTATTTGAAAGCCTAAGGGTGACAGGTGCAAGCCGTGTCTAGCAAAGCAGCGTGGCTTGTCGAGCATGTCATCCCAGGCTGACAGACACTGGATCCCCTTTGAATGACACCAGAAGCTTAGCCAATTGTTGAAATTGATAATTTTTTCACTATACCGTGGTATCATTCTTGGTAAGGACAGGATGCTACTCAGGATCATCATCATACCAACCTGGGCTATGTGATCAGAGAGCTCCTCTATGTCTATTTTCATGTAGTCCAGGGAGGTATGGCTCAGGTCATTCACACCAACATGGCAATGACAGAGTCATATTTGTACTTGTTCTGGAGTGACCTGAGTGCTTGTGTTATGTGGTGGATCCTGGCACCTGACAGGCAGCTAACAGTAACCTTCTCCTTGTTCAGCCTAGTGAGTAGGACGTCAGTGTGCCTAACTATAGAGTCACCTATTACCAGTGTGTTGGGTATGTTATTTTGCCTTAAGGGCTGTGATTGTGTGGCACACTGGTTTTGTGAAGTGTGTGTTTCATGGTTTATATTGGGGGTGGAGGGTGCTTGAATGTTTGCTTTGGAGGTCTCTGTTGCTTCTGCAGATTTTTATTTAGAGCCTCAGAGTATGTTTACGTGTATTTATGTGTGTTTTTTGCCAGTGCTGGTTTCATAGGTCTATGTGAGACTGGTGGTGTGATGCAAGTAATTCCCTTCTCCTCTTGACTGCCTAGTCCAGTCTTGGGTTGAGAGAGCTTAGCCTCCAGTTTGGCTGTATAATTGCATCTTTTGCATGTATTACTGTTTGGTGGAAGGAGGAGAGGGTTGTCTGTATACATGAGGCAATTGTAACATTGCCTCAAAATGCCCAGATTCACCAGTTGGACCAGAGAGTACACCTGAAACTGTCCTTTGGACATGCCTGGATAGGTACAGTGAACTGTTTTGCTGATTGGCTGGTAAGGTTGAATAGGGAGCCTGGCCCTTCTCTACAGTATAGGGGGGTCTAGTGCTAAGGTTTATTAGTGCTTGCTATGAGTTTTGAGCAAGTACCGGTATGAGAACTGAATGGTTTGAGTGCTTAAGTTGAAAGTTTGTCTAGTTCCAAGGGAAAAATTGAAGAGTAGACTTTGTGGAGCCGGGAATAGTTTATTTTATTATTATGTAACATGTACTGGTATAAAAATGGTTCTTGCATCAGTGTGCTTTATTCTGATGAAGTCTTCTACGTGAAAGATGAAAGCGTTTAATCTTGGTGTGTTTTTACTGCAATAAATGGAGTTCATATACAGGCTTGTTTGGTGTGTTTTCCATTTGGTTGCTGGTCTTCTCTTATTCGCACTGCACCAGATATTTGGATTTTGGATTCTTTGAGTCAGTCACCAGAGCTGTGGATGAAGGCAAGGGGGTTCATACAGCCTACCTTGATCTGGCCAAGGCCTTTGATACCATTCCCCACTCGGGAATCATAGAAAAACTCATTAAGCTAGGCATCAACCCCTATATCACTAGGTGGGTTGAAACTGGCTCACAGATAGAACCCACAGTGTAAAAGTAGCTGACTCTAAGTCAGACTGTCTTCCAGTCACGAGTGGAGTCCCACAGGATTTGGTCCTGAGTCCTCTCCTGTTTGGTATCTACATCTCTGAAGTCCAGGCCAACACGAAGGGACTCTGACTGACAAAGTTCACAGATGATTGCAAGTTGGGAGCTATTATTAACTCCCCAAGTGATGTTGACATCCTACAGAAAGGCCTCAATGAGACCAATGACTGGTGTCAGAACCATGGCCTTAAGCTCAATGCCAAAATTGTGTCATCATCCCCATTGGGAAAACCCGGTTCCCTTGAATTACCACATCGATGGTAGTCCACTGAACACAGAAGGCGTTATAAAAGATCTAGGAGCACAGGTTGACAGCAACCTCTCTTTTGACCACCACATTGCCACTGTGGTCAGAAAGTCCTTCTATGTGGCACATCTTATTACTAAGTGTTTTGCATCCAGAAAGAAAGAGGTCATTGTCACCCTCTACTCGAGTACAATGCCTCATTTGGCATGTACCTCACTAGACACCGTGCAACAACTGGAGGCCACAAAAGTACCTCAAAGAGGATGCTAGTCCTTAAACATTTGTCCTGTATGGACAGAATCAAAAAACTCCAACTATTCTCTGTCTCATATCACTTACTTAGAGGTGATCACTGCTTGACTTACAAAGCCATGTCTGACCCAGCTCTGTTAGAAATGCTATATTTAAAGAAATCCCAATCCCTCTGCACCACGCTCTCCAGAGACCTCACCCTCATTACCACAATCAACAGAACATGCTGAAGGGACAGGTTCATAACCCAGAGACTGCCCATGCTCTGGAATAGACTTCACACACATGTCAAACAGAGCACCTCACTGGCCCTCTTCAAGCGAAATCTTGATGAGTGGATGGGAAATCGAAAATTCATCCTGGGGATCACTCCAGTGGCTGTACTCGACAGATGCACTAGGAACTAAGGTTGGGTGGCATGATGCCAGGGTAATCCTATGGGCTAGGCTTGTAAAGGCTCCAGGGCCATTAGCCTAGTACACACCTATAAACCTATGAACCTATATATATATTATTTTACCATGAAGTTCTACATAATCCAGACATGCCAGCACAGAATAAATATCACTAATTTTAATTGCTTCTTAATCCTGAATGCCTTCATGGAGGGAGACAAGCTAATATGATCTTGTTTTCTTGTAAAGTTCTTTCCTGGCCACAATGCACTCTGATGGCGCAAATGATAAGACTAAAACACCCTTCATCATGTTGTTAGATCACAATTCCATTCACTTAAAATGGATGTACTGAAAAATACTCTCAAGTTTAAGAACGTTAAGTAAAAATGTCAGTCACCTTTACATATGAATGTCCTACGTATTACACTATTTATGAAAAGTTCTTGCAAAATAATAAAGGAATAATAAAGATAACTCAGCCTTTAAAGATATATTTTGTAATTTTCAGGTCCTATTTCCATCAATCAGTCAGACAGATTGTCATATTTCAAAGCTTGCAAAGCTCAGCTAATTGGTGAAGTTGCCGTCAGTAATTTCCGGTTCAATCACATTCAGACTATAAAAGGCTTAATCGGTTTATGGGCCCAGAAAAAGGAAATAATGCAGCTTTATATGGCAGCACAGAGTAAAAGAGTTGTAACTTTTGCCTGAATAGCTTTATGCCCTCAGGGTGTATGTAATGACAAAGAAGAGCTACAGATATCTTATTGTGTTTATTGCCTTAGCAGAATACTTTCAGACAAGGTGAGCATAGTGACACAACAACAAGGCAGACAAAGTCCTGTGAAACATCATGAAAATTCACTTGGCCCCAGTATGGTGTGCACTGAGGAATCAGAGTAGCATAGAAATGCCTCAGAGATGCTAGGCCGTGCTTTTTAATATGTGAAAGTATAGGGATTATCTTCTATGGATGGAAATGCACTCTTGGAAATGGAACTCTTGCATTTAGGATATAACTATCCTTTCAGACTATAAAAGGCTTAATCGGTTTACGGGCCCAGGAAATGGAAATAATGCAACTTTATATGGCAGCAGAGAGTCAAAGAGTTATGACTTTTGAGCCTGAATAGCTTTATGCCCTCAGGGTGTATGTAATGACAAATAAGAGCTACAGATATCTTATTGTGTTTGATTGCCTTAGCAGAATACTTTCAGACAAGGTGAGCATGGTGACACAACAACAAGGCAGACAAAGTCCTATGAAACATCATGAGATTTCATTTGGCCCTAGTGTGGTGTGCACTGAGGAATCAGAGTAGCATAGAAATGCCTCAGAGATGCTAGGTCTTGCTTTTTAATGTGTGAAAGTATAGGGATAACTCCTAGGGATGGCAATGCACCCTTGGAAATGGAACGGTTGCATTTAGGACATAACTATCTTTTATGCCCTTGGTTCAGAAATTTTGTATTGGTTATGGTTTGCATTATACATTAAATGTATATCTTTTTGAATACAGAAGCTTCAAGTAATTTATTTTAACAACAAAGTAACATGGGTATTTGGATAGCATGTCTAAAACTATAGAAATTCTTAAGAAGCTGTTGTTTGGTACTTTGTTTAGCATATACTCATAATTTCATCAGCACTCACTACCTAAAAAACTTCAACCCAATGACCTTCTCAGACTCCCTAAAATCAATAAATTGGAACCCCCTAAAAACTCTACCCCTGGATAATGCTGTTGCACACTTCAATACAACTTTCCTAAAACTGATGGATAGTTTTGCCCCCATAAAAACCAAAAGAATAAGAAACAATACCGCCCCCTGGCTAACAAAAAACACACTAACTGCCATGCGACTTGGAGACAAAACCTGGGCACATTACCAAAGAAACAAAACTCCCACCACCCTTAATGAATTCAAAACACTTTGCAATACAGTTAAAAAGCTTATCACAGCAGATCTACAGAATTACTTCTCCTTACTCCAAAACAACCATAAAACCAATCCTCAAAATTCTGGAAAGGCATCACTACCCTCCTAAAACCTGGCTCAGCAGAAAACCCAAGCCCAGACCCAAATGCACTAGATATAGACCTAGCTACCCAATTCAACTCTTTTTTCATAAACTCTTTTTCCAAACTAACCTCATCCTTCTCTAATAGCACCTCACCCCCTACTTCTGCATCCCCCCTCGTCACCCCCTTTATCTCCAGTCTCTCAACTCCCACCATTCTCCCTAAAACCCATTCCTACTTCTACCATAAGAAAACTCCTGCAAAAGCTAAAACCATGTACCAATGCCCCCGATAACATTCCCTCATTCTTCCTCAGCATGGCTGCCAAAGCCATTGCCTTCCCCATCAGCATCCTAATCAATCGCTCTATCCAAGAAGGGCTTGTACCCAAACTCTGGAAAAGGGATTTCATCATTCCCCTGCACAAAGGAGGCAATAATAACAATATTACTAACTTTCGTCCCATTGCTATCCTCTCTCCTATATCAAAACTCCTAGAGAAATGTATTCATCTCCAACTCCTTCCCTATCTCATAGATAATAACTTACTAACTTCCACACAACATGGATTCAGACCCAGCCACAGCACCATGACTGCTCTCCTTTCCTTCCTGGAAACTGTAAATAAAGCCAGAGATTCTGGCTCTACTGTATCTACCCTCCTTCTTGACCTCTCTAAGGTCTTCAATACTATCTCTCACAACCTTCTCCTAACTAAACTGTCTAACCTAAACCTATCCCTTTCCTCTCTCAATTGGTTCACCAGCTATCTCTCCAACAGGCAACAAGCTGTCAAGTGGAAAAAAGCTATCTCCTCTTTCCTCAACACACCCACTGGTGTCCCCCAAGGTTCCATTTTGGGTCCTCTCCTCTTCAATATATTCATAAATGATTTCATCCACTCAATTCCCCATGCTAAACTTATCCAATATGCAGATGATTCTACAATTATCTGTGCAGCCACATCCATCCCCACTCTCTTAAAATTGACTCAAGACGCCTTCTCTACCACAGAACAGTGGATGAAGGACAATCACCTAGCACTCAATGCATCAAAAACCAAACTTATGGTATTTACCCCCTCAAAAACCAACACCATTGATAGACAACTATTCTCCATCACTAGCCAGAATAACACACCTCTTGAACTGGTATCTGAAACCAAACTATTAGGAATCCAGATTGATGACCAGCTTAAATTCAATAGCCACCTACAACTAAACATAAAAAACCCACCAAAACTTGGCATGCTCTACCGACACAATCAATTCCTCACTACATCTACTAAGCTCACTCTCGCTACTACATTTCTCATTCCTTCCCTCCTTTATGGTGCCCCTCTCCTAACAAACCTACAATCATCTCTCAAAACAAAACTGTCCTCTTGTTATAATAAAACTGCCAAATTTGCCACTAGCCACAAATCATCTACCCATCACTGTGCATCTCTCCACAAACTTAACTGGCTAGAGCTTCCCAACTATCTCTCCTATACTCAGCTCACTTTTGCTCACAAACTCATTTTTCATCCCTCCATCTGTCCCTCCCTCAGCTCTACCTTTAAAATGCACCTGCCACAAAGACTCCTAAGATCTAATAACCCAAACCTAATAGAGCTGTAGAAACCCCTTCACTCTCCAGGACAAAACCTCCTGTCCTTTGCCCTGGCACGCCTATGGAACTCCCTTCCTCTCTCCATCCGTATCACCACCAACCTCCTTGCTTTTAAAAAAATCACTGCACTCACATCTAACATCCTCATGGGAATGCTCCTGCTCCCACCCCTCATAGCCTATTCTCCACTTCCTACAGGCAACTATATCATATATTACCAGACACCAAATAATAAGCCAACTGTAATGACATCTTATAATTCTCTAATCCTACTATTCCACTCAAGAAACTATATATTTACTACAGCAATGCTTTGTTTTTCTACAAATTTTAACCTAAAAAATTTTATTGCACCTGCTTAAATCTTGGTTTTCTACAAAATGAAACCTAAAAATTGCATTGTAACTGCTTAATCTTTGTTTTGTCCTGAACCCACAAATGACTGAAATTGTAAACTGCTGTAATCTTTTTGTTACCACTGTTTTGAAGCTTTGTCTTTAACCTACAAATGATTGAAATTGCAAACTGCTGTAATCTTTTTTGTAACCTTTGTTTTGGAGCTTTTCTCCCCAGGACTCCATTGAAAATGGGTTCTTATTGGCCCAATGGACTATCCTGGTAAACCAACTGCAAATAAATACATAAATAATAAATGAATATACCTTTTATGTCTAACTTTTAAGTAGCTAATTAAGTCTTAGACGGTACCTTACAAAGCCCTGGTGGATTCAGTGTACTTTCAACTTATTATTTTTTCATGTTCCCAAAGTTTGTTAATTTGTTCTTCAATGTATACCAAATCGCATGACACTCTTTACTGGATAGCTTCATTTACCCTTAAGTATTTACAGGCCAATTGCTCATGAAATCTAAGTTCACTTTTGTCATATTCTATAAGAAGTAGCTTCTTCAGTGCTGAAGAAATATCTCTAATCATCTACTGTTTAACTTGGAGTCATGTTATAGGACACTGCTAAGGAAAAGAACAAAATAGCTTCATTTTTCGAAAGACACGCCGTTTTACATATAACAACTCTGTTTACTGAAAAAAGTGATGGAGCATCCCTTCTATTAAAGACATTTTGGACAACTACTAATCTTAGCAAAATTCATGTTCTACTTTTCAGAGAAAATGAGTAACATTTGAGATGTTATCCTAATGTTATGATTTACTGTTACAGTGACTATTCCCAAATAAGATAAGTACTGTTGTGGAAGGGTATGCTTATTATAGCAATAGAGCTCTGAAAAATGCATTCACTGAAAAAATAAAGCTATCCATAAATCATCCTCCACTTTATGAGGATATTATCTTTTAAAGATTTGATTTAGAAAGACATTTCATTTGAGTTTTTTTATACAAGTTATGGTAAGTTTTCTTGATAGTGACCTCCCAGACTAATACAGACTTATCGGTTAAGATACTGCTTCTGAATAGTATTTAATATATGTTTACTAAAATATTTGAAATTTTGCAGAATAGCTTCGGACAGTACATGCACATGTAACTCACCCTTTTCCTCATACATGTAACATTATGTTGGCTGAATGTCAGGATAGCTCATTTATGTAAAATTAATTTATCATAGCAGTAGATGTTCAAATGATCACTGTTGCAGTAGCCTCAGCTATTTAGGTTATATCCTGCCAAGGATATAAAAGCTGGCCAGATTTCAAAGCTTCATGTCACCTTCCACATGCTCAAAGTGTCAAGCAGCTCAAGCTGAGCTGACTAAAAAACAAGATTGGGCGTGAAGCCTTTCAAACATTTCCTGCCAGCAGAGAGAGGGAGGTTGAGCACTGAAAGGACAATGTTAGGAATAATAAAAAATAAATGTCCACACCCTGGCATAAAAAATATACCAACAAACACTAGGGGTGGAGGGAGGGAAAGGCTAATGCAGCAGTGATAATTCGAACATCTACTTTTATGGTTAGTTCAGCTTACACAACTACTGTATACTATGTTCTTCATATTCACCACTGATACATCAGCCTTAGCTATATGGGGAGATTACCACAGCTAACTATATTTGAGAGGAAGAAGGAGAATGGTCCAGGAACCCCTGGAGAACAGTCATAGCAAAGTTGATCTAGACTAGAGAGGGAATCAAGATTACAGTGTTTTGAAAAGTATGTACAGAGGAGCAAGTAACAGCTTGTAGATTACGTCTTATAGGTTAGTACTAGGCTAACTGCCCTTGCAAGCTATTGTAAGCCTAGCCAATTATCCCTTGTGAGACTCAAACCCTGCACCTTGTGTTTGTAAGGCAAACACATTAACCATTAAGCCACCCTCCCTTAGACTACTTCTAGAATCCAACCCTTTCTAAAAGCCATAGATGAAGCCGAGGCCCTGGCAGAGTGGGCTTTGATCCTGCCTGGAATAGAGTTGTCATGGTGAGTATATCAAAAGGTAATAACCTTAGACATTAATTTAGAAATAGTTTGTTTTGACAATGGTTGTCCCTTCTTCTTACCTTCACAGGAAATGAACAAGTGATCCAAAGATCTGAAAGATTTAGTCTGTCAAGATACTACCTGAGTTGTCTGTGGACATCCACGGTATGGAGTATTCTTTCTCCCTCATTTTTAGGTTTAGGAAAGAAAATGGAGAGATGGCTTGAGGTAAACCTGAATACCACTTTAGGCATAAAAGAAGGGTTAGTTCTCAAAGAAAGCTTGTCCCAATGGAAAATGAAATAGGGTTGACTCTAAATAAGAGCTTGGAACTCAGTTAAACCCCTCTTGCAGAGGTCAGAGCAATCAATATAACTGTTTTCCATGTTTAGAACCTCAAGTCAGTCACATTAGCAGGTTTAAATGGATCAAGTGTTTAGCTTCTCTAACACAAAATTAAGATCTCAAGTAGGAGCCACCAGTTTACTTGGGGGCCACTTATGCAAAACCCCTTTCAAGAATATTTTCACATCCAACTGTCTTGAATAAGGAAGATCCATGGGCAGACATGCTGAAATGGCTGACAAATGAACCTTATAACTAAATACACACAGTACCTGTTGCAGCACAGCAGAGATGAGACGATCAGCCAAGTAAAATCCAAAGTAACATTTATTAAAAAGTTAAGTGCTTTTGTTCCAAATATTTACATGGAACTTCTTCAGAAGTAACAAACTCATGCTGAACCTTGACTTAAATATGTAAAAAAGGTTTTAAAAAAGCAGTCACCTGACATAAAATAAATTAATTAATTACAAAACCTGATAATGTCTTAATTGTAAAACAGAATTTAAGGAACAAGCTTCATTTAACCCAGGGAAGGGTGTTGCATTTAGTCACAACTGCAACTGTAATTCACACAAATTCAAATGTACATCCAAAATTCTACCCTGGGAGTCTTTCTTAACTTGGTCTATTACTAAAAATACAAATTTGTGAGAATTAAATAACATTATATGCTCATATAAAGCATTAGTTAATTTGTTCTTTTTAATGTCTAAAATGTACTCATATATGCAGTCTTTAAACCTCCTTGAAGTTTAACCCACATAATAAGCTAGGAAAAATAAGCACTGTGTCAAATAGACCACATCTCTAGATTCACAATTATACTGTGCACTAATAGTACAGGTATGCCCCCAAATGTTGAAGCTAAGGGGATCCAGTATCTGTCTTCCTGGGATGACAGTCATTCTAAGGGGATCCAATATCTGTCTGCCTGGGATGACCTGATTGACAGACCTCGATGCTTTGCCGGAGATGGCCTGAATCTGTCACCGCTGGGCTTCCGGATACTGGCCAAGGCTCATGCCACCCCTATAGTGCCTTTTTTAGGCAGTGTTCTAAACACCAAATTACCACCATAACAGCTGCAAACAAATGCAATATGAGGGTCATGCTGCTCAACTCTAGAAGTCTAAATCTCAAAATGCACTCACTCAAAGCACTCCTTAAAATGGAGAACATCAACATTTGGGCTGTAACAGAGACCTGGTTCAAGACAGCAGAAAGCACCCCTGCACTACCAAGCTATAACTCATTCCACACCTTTTGGCCCCAGAACTTGGACCGAAGCACCAAAGGCGGTGGTGTTTCCATATTCATAAAGGATGCACACACCTCTAGACTGGTAGCCTAACATAACGCATCAGAGATACATCAGGTGCAGCTAACATTGGGTAAGACAGCAATTCAGGTCATAGCCTGCTATAGGTCCCCAACCATATCCCAATACTCACACTCCATGTTCCTAAGCACCCTGGAGAATATTAGGGTCCAACCTAACACTCTCATACTGGGTGACTTCAAATAACCCTCCATTAACTTGAAAACTACTCATGTACCAATACACTTGCCCAACGTTTCCTGGAATTCATTAATTCCAATGCCCTGGACCAGCTCGTTCTTAACCCCACTAGAGGTATCAACATCCTTGACCAGGTCATAACTAACATGAGCGACCTTTGCTCTACACCAGTAGTCAACTCCTCCCTGGTTAGATCTGACCACAAACTAATCACCTTGGAAATCCACATCCCTCCCACCCCACCCCACCCCCGCAAAGGTAACCACCATGAAAAACTTCTCCAAAGCTAACTTTGGGCTCCTAAAAACAGAGGTGGCTGGTTTCATGGCACCCATGCAAATGGAGAATAGTTGCATGACCACTGAATCATACACCAATGCACTGTACGAACACGTACACAAATGCATGGATCTTGCCATACCCAATAGAACCAAGACGATCTTCTCCAAAAAAAGGAAGCCAATCTGGTGGTCCCCTGCCATAAACAAGCTCTACAACAGAAGGAGAAAACTGATGCGGAATAAGGTAAAGCACCAAGACTGGAAAAACTCCCTCATCAGCCTCAATAAAAAGTTGAGATCCCTCATCAAATCCTCTAAAACTAGCTATGAAAACAGAATTGCAGCAGATAGTAAAGACAACCACAAGCCCTTCTATAGTTATGTAAAGAATCTCCACACCAATACCCAGATTTGCTCTGAGCTACTGCAGAATGGTACCTCCTATACTGAGCCAACAGATATTGTCAATATACTGGCCGACAGATTCAGTGCCAACTTTACCCCTCTTTCCCCCCAAAGGTCCATTCACAATACCAGCAGATTGCCAGGAACCCAGGATTACTGTTGCACAAGTTAAAACAGCACTGTCCAAGGCCAAGAATACAGCATCTATGGGACCTGACAATATCCCTGGCTGTGTTCTACATGAAATACAGAGTGAACTGGCACCTCACCTGTGTGCCCAGTTCAATCACAGCCTCACCTCAGGCTTTGTCCCTTCCAAATGGCACACTGCTACAGTCATCCCTCTCCACAAGGGAAGAGCAACAAAAGACCCCGGGAACTATCGCCCCATTAGCCTGACAAGTCTGATATGCAAAGCCATAGAATGCATCACCATGGACCTAATAAACAAGGATATAGGGAATCTCCAAACTCTGGATCCTACACAGTTTGGTTTTGTGAAGGGTAGATCATGCCTGCTCAACTTGGCTGACTTCTTTGAGTCAGTCACCAGAGCTGTGGATGAAGACAAGGTGGTTCATACAGCCTACTTTGATCTGGCCAAGGCCTTTGATACCATTCCCCACTCAGGAATCATAGAGAAACTCACTAAGCTAGGCATCAACCCCTATATCACTAGGTGGGTTGCAAACTGGCTCACAGATAGAACCCACAGTGTGAAAGTAGCTGACTCCAAGTCCAACTGCAGACCAGTAAGAAGTGGAGTCCCACAGGGTTTGGTGCTGGGTCCTCTCCTGTTTGGTATCTACTTCTCTGTAGTCCAGGCCAACATGAAGGGACTCTGGCTATCAAATAATTTCGCAGATGATTGCAAGTTAGGAGCTATTATTAACTCCCCAAGTGATGTTGACATCCTACAGAAAGGCTTCACTGTGACCAGCGACTGGTGTCAGAACCATGGCCTTAAGCTCAATGCCAAAAAATGCGTCATCATCCCCCTTGAGAAAAACCCATTTCCCTTGAATTACAACATCGATGGTAGTCCACAGAACACAGAAGGCGTTATAAGAGATCTGGGAACACAGGTTGACAGCAACCTCTCTTTTGACCACCACATTGCCACTGTGGTCAGAAAGTCCTTCTATGTGGCACATCTCATTACTAAATGTTTTGCATCCTGGAAGAAAGAGGTAATTGTCTCCCTCTACTCGAGTACAATGCCCCATTTGGCATGTACCTCACTAGACACCTGCAACAACTGTAGAGGCCACAAAGGTACCTCACAAGGAGGATCCTAGGTCTTAAACACTTGTCCTATATGGAAAGACTCAAAAAAGTCCAACTATTCACTGTCTCATATCGCCTACTTAGAGGCAATCTCTGCTTGACTTACAGAGCCATGTCTGACCCAGCACCGTTAGAAATGCTATATCAAAAGAAACCCCAATCCCTTTGCACCACACACTCCAGAGACCTCAACCTCATTCAACAATCAACAGAACATGCTGGAGGGACAGGTTCATAACCCAGAGATTGTCCATACTATGGAATAGACTTCCCATGCATGTCAAGCAGAGCACATTGCTGGCCCTCTTCAAAAGAAATCTTGATGAGTGGATGGGAAATAGAAAATTCACCCCGGGGATCACTCCAGTGGCTTTACTTGACAGAGGCACTGGGAACTAAGGTTGGGTGGCATGATGCCAGGATAATCCTATGGACTAGGCTTGTAAAGACTCCAGGGCCATTAGCCTAGTACACACCTATGAACCTACCCCCACTAATAATGTGAGTACATTGTGAACAAGAGCCACCTTTACTAGTACCATGTCTAACAGACAATACTTTTTTCTTTCTTTTATTTTCCAATAAACATTGTAATGAATGATCCCTTCTATAAGTAAAAAAGGGTTGCTCCCCAATTTTATTAATCAACATTGGATCTGCAAGGAATAAGTTCCGTTTTTCTTGATGCATTCAATAATGGCACTACTGCTGCTGTCTAAAGAATAAGTGGAGATAAAAGAAATCCTGCTGACCTTCTTTCTACATGTTTGTGTTGGTGTTACAACCCTAGAGGGTTGGTTCATAATAGGAGAATATATGCCCTGCATCCTCTTTGTTACCACTTCCTGTCTTATTTCATTTAAGAAATCAGTTGGAGAATTAGAACTAAACAGTCAGAAATCATCCTGGCCAAGCACACCAATTGGCCCCTGACCACAGATTTTTTTTCTGAAATCAGGGATGCCAACTAGAAAAATGTAACTAAGAATTAAAGAACATTGGTTTACGATAAATATTGGAAACAAATCTGTTGCATGTCAAATCCTTCTAAACTTCAACATCCTAAAAAGGAAATCTGATTAAAATCAAAAGAGTGTGAAAATTTCAGAAACTGGAATTTTTCTTCTGTGACAGTCAATAACAAAAATGTCATCCAGGAATCTAGTATAAAAAGGCCAACAATGAGCAAAACTACTATTAAGGGTAAATAAATCCTCCCATTCTGCTATAACATAATTAGCAAACACGGGGGCACATGCCACACCCATAGTCACCTCCATTGTCTGTCTAAATTTCTGCCCCTCAAAAAAATATATATATATATTTTTCAAAACTACTTCCATCAGAACCACCATGGTATTCATTTTATCTGTACCCAAAGCAAGATGGTTGAATAATTGTTGTTCAAACCAACTGAGGCCAGTATCATGTGGAATAACAGAAAAAAGGCTGTGAACATCAATAGTCACAAAAATCACATCTGAGTGAAAAGCAACATTGTTCAAAAGCTCCAAAAATGCCATAAGTCCTTACAAATATGACCTAATTTACCTAAACATTTTTTCAGATTTAAATCCAGCAACTTTGCAATAAAAAATGTCTTCAATCGTGTGACATCGAAGATGGGCCGGAAGGGGGGGATGTGCTATGTCTTTATGTAATTTTGGAATACCAAAAATACTAGCAATCACTGGCATATCATTTGACATAAATTCGTATTCGTCTTTAGAAACCTCATATTCGTCTTTAGAAACCTGACCTTGTAAAAATATATTTTCCAACAATAAATCAATTTTAGTATAGGCAATGTGTATTTCATTTTTCAAGACACTCTTGTATGTGTCTTCCAGTAATAACCTATTCATATGATTGATATAATCAACACAATCCATTATTGCCAAACCCCTCCCTTGTCAGGTTTCATAACCCGAATATTAAGATCATCAGTAAGGTCATACAATAAAATTACTTCATTGTGAGTTAAATTGCAATATTTTTCTTTACATTGCTGATCAAACAACTGATATAACTCAAAAACACAGACTTTTTCAAAGTTGGATAAATTATGCTGTAGTGGAAGATTAAATACACTTGGTCTATAAAGTCCATTTGCTGACCTTCCCCTGGCACAAAGTGCTAGGTTTAGTTTTCTAATAAACACTTTTAAATCGATTAAAGCATTGGAAACAAAGGGTCTCCTTACAGGAATGAAGGTGAGACATTTAGAAAGAATGTTGGCATGCACTGAAGTGATGTTTTTCGAAGAATAATTATAAATGTTAAAATCTCTTTCATCATTTAGCACTATATTTAAATCCATGTGTTCATTAAAATCATCAGAACCAACACTAACCTCTAATTCTGGCTGTAATTGCTCCAGGCATTCTTCTTCAGTCTCGCTTCCTGTCTGTGATTGTTTGTTCTGGTTCTGCAGTTGTCCGTTCTTCGATCGTTGCTGGTAATTCCTTATTCTTTCTGATCTGCATACTAGTTCCTCATCTAAAGGTGCCTATTTTTCCCAGCTTATTATGTGAGTAAAACTTCAAGGAGGTTTAAAGATCCTTCTGCTTCTAACACTGCTAACTCAATACTATCACAATTCACCTTCTGATTTATACAGACAGTACTATTACTGATTAATAATAACAATTCATCTCTCTTTGTGCCTCAGGTATGTCCTATCCTCCACTATAAGAAAACTTCTAGTGAAACTAAGAGCAACCTCTTTAGTTGACCAGCTTCCAACACAATATCTAAAATTAGCAGCTGACACTGAGGCTTTTCCTTTGTCCATACAGATAAACCAATCAATATCAGAGATATGATATCCCATCCATGTAGAAAAAATGCTGTATAATACCACTCCACAAAGGTAGCACATCTGCACACTTTTTCAGCTATTGACCTATTGCATTCTTATCTCCTCTGTCATAAATAATAGTATAATACATCCACAAATAACATATGTATTACATTAACTCTCCCCAAAACCGACAATTGTTTTAGATGTCACCATAGTGCTACCACCGTTCTTCTCAAATTCACCAGTATCGCGAACTAACATAAGAATGACAGCAATCTGGTATCTTTACTATTTTTAGATTTATCAAAAGCATTTGACACCATATCACATTAATATCTTCTTAGTGAACTTTCTTTCCTCAGCTTTATCCAGTCCTGTCGCTCTCTCTCTCTTTTATGGTTTCATAATTATCTGACTGACAGGCAGCAAGCAACCAAATGGAAACAAAATGTCTCCTCCTTCATACAAGACACTGTCAGCATCCCAAAAAAATGAATATTAGGTCCCCCTTATTCAACATTTTTATATCCAAACTACACACTGCCACCCACCTTACTGGTACAGTTCAATAAGCTGATGATTCAACCCTTATATGTGTAGCCCCATCCCAACCAACACTTCAGCATATCACCCAAAATTATTTCACTGCTATTAAAATTTACTTAAAAGATGCAAATCTACCTTTAAATCCTGAAAAAGTAAAAACGTTATGTTCTTCACTCCTAAACAATACTAAAATAATACACAAACTTTCAAAATAACCTCATCCAACAGCACAAAAATTGAAACCATAACCAAAACAAAACTTCTAGCCACCCTAATTAACATAAAATTTGACCAACACATATTGCAAGCCATTAAACAGACACATCAAAAACTATTCTGCCTTTATAGAACCAAGCACTACCTGATAGCCGTCGCAAAAAAAACACCTACATCAACCTACTGTCTTTCATCCAATCATATATCTAACATATTCTTTCAAACCTAAATACTACACTTAAAATGAAACTCTCAGCCTGTTGCAATAAAATAGCCAAATTTACTGCCAGTTTTATATGTAGGACTCACCACTACAGAGCCCTGAAACAATTAAACTTACTTGATCTATTCAGCTGTGTAACATACATGAAATGTATTACTACACACATACCTGCACTAGAACAATGTCCAGCACTAAAAGATACCCTGCAGCACTACTCTCTAGGTAGAGACCATTGTTCAACCAATAAACTCCTAGTAATTAAAACAAAATCTAATAGGCAACTGACAATACTCATACTACATATCAGAACTATGGAACAGCATCCAAAATATCTAAAACAGACCATGAAACTTTCCTTCAAGCACTTACTGAAATGTGTTATTGAGTGATTTTAGACTTTTCGGATTTCTCTTCTTAGTACTCATTTTCTTTTCCTCATGTCCTGTATATTTCAATCATTTATATACTGTGTTTGAATAATGTGTCTTCTGCACAAGATGGTGTCATGTCAATCAGTCTCTTGTCACATACTTCATTAAGGATTGGAATATTATCACCATGATGTTGTCACCATGGCATCATAGTTTCACTAACAGTAGAACTGTCTTGAGTATCACTGAGTTTCTTCACAATCATCAACATCACCCTCTTATCCCATTTCTACATGTGATCAGGGTGTCACATCAACTCTCACCACCTCTGTCAACTCAATGTCAATCTCCTACCTTCTTTGACAGCCATTCCTGACTGACACAGTTCTTCTCTCACATAATCCATCCATCGCTTTGTTGGATGCCCATATTTCCTGTCCCTGTCTTCTGCTTTCCTGCACATGTGCTTGAACCACTGTAATGTCTTCTCTTTGATCTTTTCTGCAATTAAAGATACTTGGGTTTCTGCTTTAATGTCCTTATTTCTTCATCTGTCCCACAGTGTGCATCCTACCAACCATTTTAAGGAATGTCATGTCCATCATCTCTAGGTTCTTCAACTGCCTTTACTGCCCAGGTTTCTGTACCATATTGTAGTACTGGTCACACCACTGTTTTGTACACCTTACTTTTCAGCTTCTTTGGCATTCTTCTGTTATACACTACACCTGACACTCTATGCCAGTTGGCTGCAGCCCCTCTTATTCTAGCTTTGACCTTCTCATTCAGATTTCCCTTCTCTTCAACCACCCTTCACAGGTACTTGAAGCTGTTAACTCACTGTACTATTTTCCCTTCTATCTCAGTTCTCAGCTTCCTTTGACCACCACCATTTGCTGCCATTACAAGTGTCTTATCTATACACAGTTTCATCCCATGTGTCTTCAGTTTTGCATTCCATTACCATGTCCTTTGCTGAAGTTCTTGCTGAGACTGCCTATAATGCCACATTGTATGCAGCAGCTTTGTTGATCTGTCCCCTCTGACCTATTTGTTAATGTAGTTCATCATCAGTATGAACAGCAGTGGACTTAGAGCTTAACCATGGTGCACACCCACTCCCACTGTGAACCCCTTTGTGAGTCTGAACACTGTCCATATATATATCCCTGGGTCCTTATACAAAGCCCACATTAATTTTACCAGCGTTTCAGGAATTTCAAAACATTGCAGGACTGCCCAAATCAACTTTTTTCGGACCTTGTCATATGCTTTCTCCAAGTCTAGGAATGCTTAGTTGGACTCTTTCCTCATCTCTAGCTGTTCCTCAAATATCTGTCTCACTGTGAACATCAGGTCAGTTGTGTTGCATCCTGATCTGAATCCAAACTGTTAATCTCCCATCTTACTCTCTACTACTCTGTATATTCGTTTATCAATCATCCTCTCCAGAACCTTCATGCAGTCTGCCAGGAGTCTGATACCTCTGTAATGCTCACAGTTGTAGATGTCCCCTTTGTTCTTGCACACTGGCACTAGTATGCTTAGTATCCAGTCACCTAGGATATGATTTCTCCCCATATTGCAATGAGTACCCCCAGAAGCCATTTCTCCCCTAACATATTGATCATACCTGCCTTGACCTCATCTAAATTAAGTTAAGCTTGAGAATGTGGTTCTGCAGTGTAATGTATTCAAGTAGTTAAAAATACAGCATTTATAAAACAATAATACAGAAGAAAAGGGAGAGAGAAAAAAAAGTGGTACTGGGGATATGGGATGGATATGAGGGAAATGATACATAGTACAACTGTGTGATATGTTTGTGTACTATATTTTAAAAGTATGCCAGATTATGAGTGTGGTTTGGGAAAGAAGAGATTAGGTAATATTTGGCATATGGTTTCAAGTGTACTTTGCATCTTTTAGAAAATGCTTTTATTTATGTATTTATAATTTGTATTTTGTAACGTTCAATTTGAATTCAGTATATGACTGAATTATTTAAGATGGAGGCAAGAGATTTACAAAGTTGTGTGGTAATGATAGAGAAATTCTGGTCTGCGAAATGCAGTTTTGTCGATGGTGTTTGTATTAGGACCCTACGGTGGGGCACTAATCAAAGCTGGTAGTCTAAGGAGGATGTGGATATTAATCAGCCCGCTAAGAAGGGGACCAGTTTAAAACAAGGAAGCCTGGTAGTAACTGGGACCTCAGTATTAAAGGTGGTCAGTTCGCTTTGGCTAGACTAAGTACTATGTTATTTATCTTCAGGGTGATAGTAAAATAAACCTACAGATACAGTTGCTAATTGCTTGTACAGTTGAAAGAACTTTCGAATACCTGTATTTTTAGAGCAAATAAAGAGCTCTGGAGGTTAACTTTATGGTACTTGCCCAAACATCAAGATAATCCATTTTAAGTATCTGATGAACAGGATCTGAAATACCTAATATACAGAACAAGGGCACATGTTCCAGTGTAAGGAAAGCTCCATCCAGCCTCAAAAGCAAGCCACTCCTTATAAATAGAAGGTCAATCTGCTCTGGTACCAATCAACCACATATCATGATGCCGACTCATCACTGTGCAATACGTACAGTTTTTCATCTCTAACTTGGGCCTGATGCATTTGCACCCATTTCAGCAACTCTAATAAAATCATTCACCACTAACAGAATTCCTTCAAAAAAACCATAATTTTGGCCACAATCTCCCTAGAAGTACCTACTAAACAAATTAAAGGCTAGTGTCTGCTTATCAAGGTAATTTTATGGGACCCTGGAATCCAAGGATACTAACATACTAACAAACTGAGTAAATGGATCTGTAACTGCCACTTCAACTTTAATTGGACAATATTTAGACAATACAATGTCTATTCCCAATTGCCTTTGTGGAACTTTCATAAGAAGAAAAATACATTTCCTCAGTGCCAAATGAACCAACGTATTATGTTCAAACTCTGAAAAAATGCATCTTCTAGAGTCAGATCATGTGAAAATCAGGTTTTCATCTGAATGCAAAAACGCTAAACCTCTTTATCAGATTAACAAGACAATTATCATTCCAAAATAGTAAATTTATCTTTCAATCATAAAAAATTACATTTATATATCTTTCAATTATTTTACACCCTTCATCTTACCAGTTGTGCAGCATTTCCACAAGACCCACAAACTCAGATCAGACGCACATAACCATGAATCTCAATAAAAATATACTCACAAGTGTATCAGAGGGTCCACAACAACATGCAAAGCTAGCAGTATTAATAACCATCATGCATCATCTTTAAATTGGTAGAACAAATGGTGAAATAATAGTATACAGTAGACAGAATAAAATATTCACACAGAACAACATAGTCACGTCACAGAATTCGCCAGTGCAGGTTATCTGATTTGTTTTCCTGTTTTTTTCCAGCTATCTATCAACTCCTGCTTAGTTAAGGAGCTGGAAAAAGTTCACCAAAAGAAAGAATGGTTCTGATGAAATTCGCTGCTTCAGCGGGGGAAAAGATAATGGTTAATGGACTGATTACATTAAAGGGTTTTAACTGGCTCCGAGTGACGTGGATATACCCTGTTCTGTCTACTTATTTTATCATCTTTAAATTAATAGATATCTTTACAGAAATAAAAATAACACCATTTCTGTTGTAAAAAGAAAACATACATAAAGAAAGAAATAATCTAACTGCAAGCAAACTTTATATGCTCAAACAGCTTATAAAGACTATACCTTTGAAATGGTCATATTCAGCTTTGTATTAAAGAGCCTGAAGGAGCAATAAACATTATTATAATACAAACACACACACACACACACACACACACACACACACACACACACACACACATATATATATCTATATAGGTTTACTATCAAAATATTGACATTCAGAACACTGAATGTTCAATACAACGAAAATTACATCACGCTTCCAACATACTAATTAGCTTATAATTTCGAGTCTGTTGATCAAATTTAACAGATTCGACATGAATGTCGAAAATCGTCCATAATGGCATATAGGTACAAATGTAAATGACACCTACACTGTCAATCCCACACCCCCTGCATATTAAATATTCTAACTCCGAGAACATACTACAGTGAGGAAAGGGATACATTTCCCTTTCCGCACTGTACCGCGACTCTACTCACAACATCAAGTTACTATCATCGAATGCACACTTGCATTCACTGATATGTAGTCTCGCTCTTCTAGCGTTCAGCAACACAGAAAGTTGACTAACTAACAATCGATTTTCCACATTCACTGAACCAAATTTTAACATTTTGATAGTAAACCGTACATATAATATATATATATATATATATATATATATATATATATATATATATATATATATATAATATATATATATATCATTGGTTGTGAAGTGTAAAAGATGACAAATTAAACATTAAAGTTAAATGTTAAAGACATACAATGTATTTGCTACAAAGCAAGTGTTTCATCACCTAATTAAGTGTCTAAGTTTAGCTTCCACATGAAACTCAAGCAGTGGTATTCATGATTAAATCCCTTATCTGTTTCCATGTAACAACTCTGTCTGATCCACCATGCTCAGGTATTTACCATACCAGAAATGGATGCATATTACTAGCAAGAGAAATATAGTTAACTTGACAGATATGCAGTAAACAAAGCTCTACTGTAAGTGCCATCAGCCTAGAGCCTCCCTTCAGTCCAGCTGATCTACTTGAAGAAATTGGCTATGTTTGTGGAAAGTGCCCAAATCCCACAAATATACAGCAAAAGATACAACAAAAATGAATATAAGGAACACAGACAGCTTAAAAACTAAGCACACAAGGCAAATTGAAAGAATACTTCAGCAAAACTGCTCAAAATGTAATATTCCAATGATATTTAACAGCACTAAGTACATTTGGCTTCTTTAGTGTAATAATTAATCACAGTAACACAGAAAATCTCTCTTTGAAATGACTACTATTGGATTTATTAACATGTGATTAAAATCAGCCAATCATATACTGATTTATAACATGGAATGTAAGGACTTTTAAAACATGCTTAAAAATATATTAGTTTTAAAACACATTTAATGCTAGCACTAACGCTAATATTGGGATGCTGACAAGTATTCAATCACAACTGCCAGTGCAGCTGCCTTTCTTCTAACAAAGTAATTAAATTACCTTCTCTAACATCATCTTTTATGCAATCAGTATCAAGCAACTGAATTTTTAAATACATGGCATAATAAGGAACGTTCAATACTATATTCCTTAAAAGCCTTGGTTTTAATTATATATATGTGCTTAGTATTATGCTGTGCAAGACTCTATTCAATTTGACAATATAAAGAGCATCACATAGATTAAATCAGAAATTTAGACTTATAATTAAAAAGTTTGTTACTGCTAAGTGTCTATTTTGGTCTATTTAGAATTAAAGTAGAGCCTTTTTATACACACCTGCATTTTTGCAAAAAGTGCAACAGTATGTACTGTAACATTTGTTGACACCCTGTATTTCACAAGTCTGATTTTTTGTTGTTTATTATACCATCTTGCTTTTGCCAGCTTACAAACCTGCACTGGTTAGAGAGAAACCCACAAAGAAACAAATCAGTGTATGACCTGAGGCGGCTGCTTTGAAAGAACCAACTGGGATAGGTTCAAGGAGGCAGCCACAGTGAATCATCATCTGAACATTGTTGAATACGCTGAGGTAGTGATGGCATACATTTCAAACTTTGTTGATGGGGTAACAAATACCAAGAGTATCACTATTAGAGCTAACCAGAAGCCATGGCTCACCCCTAAGGTATATGAGCTTCTGAAGGAGAGAAAGGCAGCTTGCAGGGCTAAGGACAAAGCAGCCCTAAGTGTAGCAAGAAGTAATCTGAGGAGGGGTATAAAGGAGGCTAAGACGGAGTATGGCAGAAAGGTACAGAGCTACTTTGAAGACATGAAGGATGTAAGGAGACTATGGCAAGGCATACAGGAGATCACTGACTACAAAATCAGGTCAGCACAGTGTGAGGACAGCATTGAATTCCTGGACAGTTTGAACATCTTCTCTGGTAGATTTGAGGAAAGAAACAACAGGCTGGCACTAAAGCTACCCACTGATGAGAAGGATGTAATAGCCTCAGCACAGAGGAGGTAAGAAGAGAGCTAAGAAGAGTGAACCCCAGGAAGGCTGCTGGCCTAGACAATATACTGGGTAAGGTGTTAAAAGGTTGTGCTGATCAACTATGCACAGTGCTCAAGGAAATATTTAACACTTCTGTTGCCATGGCAAAAGTACCCTCATGCTACAAGGAAACTAACATCATCACACTACCTAAGAAAACCACTCCCTCCAGCCCTAATGACTACAGACCAGATACTCTGACATCCACTGTTATGAAATGTTTTGAGCGGCTGATCAAAAAGCATCTTTCATCATGCCTGCCTCCTGATTTTGACCCTCTGCAGTTTGCGTACAAATCTAACCATTTTATGGCTGATGCCATATCAGTAGCACTACACATCTCCCTTGAGCATTTAAAGGGCAAAGACAACTATGTGAGGATGCTGTTCATAGACTTCAGCTCTGCATTTACTACAGTGGTACCAATGCAGGTGATAGAACAAATAGCACATTAAGAATCAGTAAACATCTCTGTAACTGGATCCTGGACTTCCTGATTGAGAGACCACAGAGGGTGTGTTCAGGTAAGAATACATCAAAGTGCATCACAATTAACACCAGGGTTCCACAGGACTGTGTTCTCAGCCCACTGTTATTCACCATCCTGACCCATGACTGCTATGCTAAGCACAAGTCCAACCATATCATCAAGTTTGCTGATGACACCACAGTCGTGGGGCTCATCACAAAGGAGGTTGAAAGGGCGTACAGAGAGGAGATGGCATCTTTGATCAGTTGGTGCGAGGGGAACAACCCTGACCTGCATGTAAGCAAGACCAAAGAGATTATCCTTAATTTCAGGAAAAGGAGAACAAACCACCCTGTGCTCAGGATCAATGGTGAGAGTGTGGAGAGGGTCAAGAGTATGAAATTCCTGGGTGCACACATATCAGAGGATCTCTCATGGTTGAGAAACACCAGCCAACTGGTTAAGAAAGCACACCAATCCCTCCACTTTTTAAGAAGGATTAAAAAAGCTAAGCTTCCTCATCATATTCTCACCACCTTCTGTAGAGGTGCAATAGAAAGCATCCTCACCTGCAACTTCACAGTGTGGTATGGAAACTGCACAGTTACAAAAAGGAAGGAGCTATAAAGAGTGGTGAAGGTTGCAGAGAAGATAACAGGTTCCAGTCTTCCATCGATATAACATCTTTGCTCTGCAAGAAGCATCCAAAAGGCCACCAAAATAATACAGGTTAACAGGCATCCTGCGCATGGATTGTATAAGCATATGGCATCGAGCCGAAGATATCACAGCATCTGCTGCAGGACTACAAGATTCAGTAACAGTTTCTACCCAACAGTGATTAGACTTCTGAACTCGGGCACTAGTCCCAGGGGTCTGGACACATAATAAGTCAATTTTTATTTATTTTTGCAATATATACTTACATATATTCCAAGTGAGTGCAATATTTATTTATTATATCCATAGTCAGCATTATTTAACTCACTCAAGGGCAACATTAGACAAATAACTGAGGTATTTCAAATTTTGTTTTACTTTAAATAGCATAGTACATTTAACTCAGGGGAGGGTGTTCTTTTCATATATGAGTGCTGGTAAATGTCTTTGCTCTTTCTTGCATGTATGGGAAATAGTTTTGTATTTGTTAGTTATGCTTATTCCTTTACTTGTACGTGTTGTTTCACTTTCCTTTGTAATCTCAAGAATTGAGCTGATGCATGAAATTTCATTTAGGCTACACGTGTGTAGTTCTAAATGACAATAACATTTACTCTGACTTTGACTTCTATGCATAGATTTAGGCGATGTGCCATTAACTTTGGTAAGACTGATATTTCCCAAAATAATTTTCCTGTTTTTCAATATATTTTCTTAATGTCAAAAGCATGTATAATAAACACGATTACTAAACAATAGTTAAAAGAATTAATATCAATGCTGGCAAATTCTTCTCACCAGCGTTTTTCAATACCTCCTTTTTCTAAGTATTAAGAAAAGCTGCAAAATTTGATACCAGTCTTTCCAGAAAAAGGGTACAGAGATGAGATGGGCTGAAAGACATGCAGAGAAGTAAAACATCAAATAACCTCCAAGTCAGTGCCTATTTTGATGAAAGGTACCAATGTTTTAAGTACTAATAGCTGCTCTTATGCTAATATTAATGCATTTAGCTATGACTTAGTAGTCATGTTTATAGTAGATGCTTTTTAAGGTACAAACATCAGAAATCCAAGCAGTGCTTATTGCTATTGCTAACACCTTCCAAGAATACTGTTATCTGTGACACCTTACAAACATTGGAAATGTGATTATCCATATCAGACCTGGCAATGTCATTTCAACAGCAAATGTGCAGAAAGCAAAGGCTCTGATATGTGAAAAGCAGTTGAATTGTATCCAAAGAATTGAACATGATGACTTCTGCTCATTAACCTTGTGGACACCCAGTTTATTATACAACACTCTACATCAATATTTCTTTTTTAATTCTATGTAATGCCCTTGTGCAAGATGCTGAAAAAAGTAAAGAATGCACTTTCTCACTCCTCTGCTAGAAAAGCATGTAGCTATGTCAGACTGAACAATAAATACAGGGATATACGGAATCATTTTTTACCTTGGCAAAATGGGCTTCAAGAATTATCTAGGAATATTATTATAGTATAATGGAATACCTTCATCTCATCTACATATTACTTCATCTAAACATGTAAAAAAGTGATCTAATAACACTTTATTTTAATGTAAAAAGCACAAAACTACCAAAAAAGCTTTAGAACTCACTTGTCCTGCACAAACAGATCCAGAATAAAAAGCAAAACACCAGGACTTGGAGATGGCTGTAAAATCCAGTATACAAATCTTTATTCAACACAAGTGCTTCCGTGGGTCACCCCACTTCTTCAGATGTCTAATACATTTTAAAAACAGCTCTTGGTTTAAATATACACCCTCTTGGGACACATAATTAAAACTCACCAATACATTGTTCTAGTGTGAACAAGCACTTTCAATTTAAAACAACATTCCACAAGGTACATGCCATTAACTGGACTAGAAGTCTGAAACACGCACACACACACACACACACACACACATATATATATATATACACACACACACACACACACACACACACACACACACACACACACACACACACACACACACACTTCTGAAACCCTATTTATAAAATATCCAAATTATAATTCAAAATTGCCCTTAGTCTTACTATCTACTTAGCTTCAAGCTCTTCAGTGATGTTCCATAGGTCCCTCCGCTTATACTCTCATATGTTCTCCCTATAACCAAAAATTTTGAGACATGTTCCATATCATTATTAATAGTGTGTCTAGCCAAAGCATTTACTTTGTTCTTTTTATGAATAGCATAAATGTGTTTACATATTCTTTCCCTCAGAGACCTGTCTGTCTTCCCTACATAGAAACTATGGCACACTGTGTAATGGGCCAAATAGACTAGATGCTCTGTTTCACAGGTGGCATTGATGTCAAACTCATATGTGTTTAACTGGTCTGGATGTTCAAACTTAGAAGTACTGTCTGTATACTTACAGAAATTACACCTGACACATTTTTATGTACCTTTTCTATAGCTGACCCTGTAGGGCCATGCTTCCTATCACTGACCTTAGGTTGGCATAACTGTCTCTTCAAAGATTCATAGTTCTTCAGAGAATACCTTGGTTTCACATCTATTAAACTACTAATGCTCTTATCTAGTCTCAGTATATTCCAGTGTTTCTCTATCACATTCTTATATATCCATGCATCTTTAGAGTGATAGAATGATATTCTAGTTTGTTTCTTTTCTCTAATATTATATTTCTGCCCATTACTGTATCCTCTTCTAAAATCTTCACTCCTAGAAAAATATGGTTTGGCCTTTAAACATCTCTGTTTACTCACTTCCTTGATGCTGTTCTGTATATCATTATTGTGATATTCCCTTTCTAATAAATTACTACTAGTTTGCTCGACTTGATGAATAAAATCTTCATCTGTCACGTTCAGTCTTGAAGGGAAATCATTATTGGCAGTCCAATGGCGTAGCTATGGGCACCTCATGTGCCAATAGCTATGCCAATGCCGTAATGGCAGTGTGGGAAACCAAGTTTATATTGAAGGGTCCCTATTCAGACAGAGTGCATTTTTTGAGGAGGTTTGTGGATGACCTCTTCATTTTGTGGAGAGGAAACACTGAAGAACTGGAGGAGTTTGTACAATATATTAATCAAACCTCTACAATTATGAAGTTTACACATACATATTCACTCATCTGCATAAGAAAGAATGCCATGTAAACCATTTATTAGCCAAAGTTAGTATGCACCCCCCCCCCCCATATATTTTTTGAAATGTCATTCAGAACCAGGTTTATAGACCTTCAAGACTGAACGTGACAGATGAAGATTTTGTTCATCAAGTCGAGCATTCTCAGGACAGAAAACTTATTGTGTGCTCTTAATGATTACCAAGTTCTTTAAGTCTGGTTTTCTTTCTTTATATGGCTTTGGGTATAAGCTATGCACCTTTTTTTTGTTATCCTGCCCTGAACCACCTTTATCCTGTCTGTTGTTACAGTGATAATATATCATCATTACTACGTTTTTTTCTCACTCTGTCTTTGCCTTCTTGTGTAATAACCCTGTTGCATAACTTTATACTATTAGTCAAAAGGCAAAAATTCCCTTCTAGTCCTGGTGCAGAGGTCAGTTGCACAGCACAATGAATAATGATTGCTCCAGTTTCTGATTCCTATGCTAACCTACTGGGCACCATCCTTTCATCTGAGTGAACACTAACCATAGCCTTTTGATTATTATTGTCTAACCAATATTTTATGCATATTACCACACAGGATCCACTCCATATCTCTCTAATTTATTTGACGACCTTCGGTAAGCTACTGATACCAATCTGGAGAAATATACTGCAATTAGTAAAAAAACTTCACCACACTCTGAAGGCTTTAATAATAAAATTTGAACTAACTCTTCCTAAAGAAGTTTGTCATAATAAGAAGCTATTTTTTTAACTTACATACAAAATAATCAAAAAAGCTCTCCTATGCCATATTCCTTGTTTGCAGATGATTGCTATATTCCTTGTTTGCAGATGATATTTGCAGAACTTCATAACACTTGCAATATTTTCAGCACCAATTTTACTTCTAATTTCATTTACACTCACAATAAAATGTATTTTGTTTATAGCACATAGTTTCACATAAGCGCTCTGTGCAAAATGTGTTATAGCGAGTCTATGCCATTTGATCTAAATATAGAATATCTAAGCACACGTGTTTGAAACAAAAGGGATATAACATGTACTTCATCTAAAGCCAACATAAGTCAAAAAGCAGCAAAAAATATATATTTATTTTGCAGAGGAAAGCCTCCCCACTACACCCACGCCTCCCACATTCCGTACTTATATATTCACAAACTCTATAATCATATTACAGTTGAAAAATAAGTGCACCACTGGCTCATAGAATCCCACGCACTGTGGAAAAGCAAACTGCAATATTACTTCTAAATCTGTAGAACACCCAGGGTCACAAAATGCAAAATGATGAGCTTTCCTTATTATTAGAGTTGCAAGTGGTGTTGAACTGTTTACAATCTGCTGCAAATGTTATCTATCCACATGATAAATTGTATTATGTCTAGAAATATATGTACACTTAGGGATAACTGTAAAAGTTATTAATGTCTGTATTGTTACTAGTAATACATGTAATGTTTAGTTATAACTGTAAAATCTTTTATGTCTGTATGTGTTTTTGGGAGCTTTTCTTCCTGGGCCTCTGCTGAAAATAGGTTTCTGACCCAGTCAGATTTTCCCAGTTACTAAAGTCAATAAATAAAACTACATAGTATAGTCTACCATTAAAATAAAGTGCAAAACACCAGTACTTGGAGATGGCTGTAAAATCCAGTATAAAAATCTTTATTTGACACAAGCGCTTTTGTGGGTCACTCCACTTCTTCAGATGTCTAATACATTTTAAAAATAGCACTTGGTTTAAATATACACCCCCTTGGGACACATAATTAAAACTAACCAATACATTGTTCTAGTATGAACAAGCACTTTCAATTTAAAGCAACATTCCACAAGGTACACGCTATTAACTGGACTAGAAGTCTGAAACATATATGTATATATATATATATATATATATATATATATATATATATATATATTTATACAGTTCTGAAAACCTATTTATAAAATATCTAAATTATAATTCAAAATTGCATAACATATCAGTATACAATCTCAAGCACAGAATATATCTGCACATATTTACATTTTCCATTTGTGTTTTCCTGTAACAAGAAGTCAGTAATTTATTATACAAAGAATTCCACAGCGCATCTTACATAAAAAGCTGCCTAGACTTTAACTTAGGATGTAGGGGTATATATTCATTTAATCCATGGCCTCTATCAGCCCTTAGTCTTACTATCCACTTAGCTTCAAGCTCTTCAGTGATGTTCCGTAGGTCCCACCCCCTTATACTCTCATATGTTCTCCCAATAACCAAAAATTTTAAGACATGTTCCATATCATTATTTATAGTGTGTTTAGCCAAAGCATTCACTTTGTTCTTTTTATGAATAACATAAATGTGTTCACGTATTCTTTCCTTCAGAGATCTGTCTGTCTTCCCTACATAGAAACTACGGCACACTGTGCAATGGGACAAATAGACTAGATGCTCTGTTTCACAGGTAGCATTGATGTCAAACTCATATGTGTTTAACTGGTCTAGATGTTCAACCTTAGAAGTACTGTCTATATACTTACAGAAATTACATCTGACACATTTTTATGTACCTTTTCTATAGCTGACCCTGTAGGGCCATGCTTCCTATCATTAACCTTAGGTTGACATAGCTGTCTCTTCAAAGATTCATAGTTCTTCAGTCATTACCTTGGTTTCACATCTATTAAACTACTAATGCTCTTATCTAGTCTCAGTATATTCCAGTGTTTCTCTATCACATTCTTATACATCCATGCATCATGATATTCTAGTTTGTTTCTTTTCTCTAATATTATATTTCTGCCCATTACCGTATCCTTCTCTAAAGTCTTCACTCCTAGAAAAATATGGTTTGGCCTTTAAACATCTCTGTTTACTCACTTCCTCGATGCTGTTCTGTATATCATTAATGTGATATCCCCTTTCTAATAAATCACTACTAGTTTGCAGTATAAGTATATGTATCTGTTTTATTTATATGTATATGTGTATACAGATGGATCTAGCTTCATATTTCGAATTACCATTACTTACACTACTGAGACAAAAACCCGAATACACAAAACATTGAAACTACAAAATACCAAAACCCAGAACATCGAAAACACAAATGCAAACCACCACAGTCCCACAACCAAAAACAATTGTGTTTAACGTTTTGCACCCCTACACCCCCTGAAAATTATATATTCCAACTCTGAGGTCACACTACATTGAAGAAAAAGTACCTTCTAGGAACAAACATTTCCTTTTTGTACTTTTAAAGTTAAGGTGGTTTAAACTGCAGCGTAAACTAAACGTAAAAAACAGTGCCAATTAAACAAAATGGTTCAAATATACATACATTTACTATTTATTTACATAGAAACATGGTGCACTGCTTTCTATGTAAACAGTATATGCCCTATGGTTATCAGCAAGTGAACATACTTTAAGTTATAATTTGTTAAACAGTAAATGCTTAGCATTTAAATATCACAACACATTTAAAACTTAGAGAACAACTTTACATACAAAAAATACTACATATTACTGCTTAACAAAAGGTTTAACTACTAAGATTACCTTATCCTTTTCACAAAATGTTTTTAACGACAGAGCTCCCTAACCGAACCATAACATTCACCATCTTGAATACGTAATGTAGGTACAAAAATTGTTAAAGGTGCATTACTTTAAAAGCAGACTTTTGCTTACATCAACCTTATACTCTTTCGGACTTTAAAACCTCGAGCATTCACAATTACTGTATACTGAACATTCAACATTATGGTCTCAGTAATGTCACATTTATATAATGGTAATTCAAAAAATGAAAGTAGATCCATATATATATATATATATATATATATATATATATATATATATGTGTGTGTGTGTGTGTGTGTGTGTGTGTGTGTGTGCATGCACGTATGTAAATGTACCTGATGTTTCCCACTGTAAGTATATGCTCCAACAATAATATCTATCAAATATACTTTCTTTAACACCATTTGTAAAGGAGGTTCACACCACGTTTAACCCTTGCCTAGTTTTTAATGGAAGTAAAGTAAAAAAAAACTATAAATAACTTTTAAATGAAAAAATAAACAAATAAATTAAATTATGGGCGTGTCTTCGTTGAAGGTTGAGCATCGAGCTGGCACCTAGGCATTTCGTAAAAATCTACTGCCAATCGTTAGTGGACCGGAGTTCCACTGTGGCAACCCCTTACCGGGAAAAGTGGAAAGACAAACACAACAACAACCACTACTCCTACATGACTTTATATCAGTATAAGACTAATTAAATGCAGTCACCTGCAGTAAGCCACTTTGTAAGCAGTGGTTATTTTAGCAGGCAAAGCTTCTTATTTATGGAGAAGAATCAATATTCTTAATAGTCAGCAAGAATTTTACATGTCTAGACTTAAAGAAAGAAAATGGGTGAGTGCGTGATAAAAAGATTCATGTACTGGATGGAAATCCATAGACTGCAAATAAGTAACTAATTTCAAAAAATATATTCCAAAATGACAGAAGAATGCAAAAGTGGATTACTCATGAGAGACATAAGGAGGCATTGTTCCACAAAAATTATGCTGGATGATTGGAGCAGCTTTTACAATGATTTGATAAGTTTAAAATCTGTGACTTCATTAAAAAAGTATGTAGAATGCATAAAGGAGATAAGCTGTTACATTTGTAGGACCTGTGGTTTCTCAATTTGTAATTGACAGAATATATGGGATATTTAGTCATAATCAGATATAATCTGATATTAACAATGTTTCTGTGTTTTACCTGTTAGGGCAAGGTTAAAACAACATGAGTCACTTCTTCTTAGTACTAGTTGGGTGTCAACCAACCTAAAATGGAAATAAAAGCAGAAGAAAATCAGAGGGGTACAGCTTGCAAATTGTGGCCAGTTCTAGGCTCATTTTATGTGATTGTATGTCAAGCTGCATTATTTCTGTCTGGACTGCTAATGAAAAGAGAGAAAAGGGGGATCCTTCTCTAAATGTTTGTATCATGATACTGTCTCTGATGGTAGGAGGTACTGCCACCATGCCAGGAAAAGTGGGACAGTGGCTCTTTAACATATGTCAGCACAGTGTATGTAAATAATTATATGCCATTTGTATATCAAACTGATTTGTACAGATTATTGTGCTGAAAATGTATTTGTGAGGTTAGCTTATATTAAAATGTATCAATAGTGTGCCCTGCTGGAAGTAAAAGAAATGTACATGTATTATTGTAATTGAATGAAATGTATACATTGTAACATCATATATTGGAAGGGAATAGGTCAATCCACCTGACTTCAAAATATATCAGAAATTAAATTAGTTTGTGGGTTAAGCCATAAAGATATTATCTCACAGTTTTGAATGGAGGCAGAGACAATAGGTTGTAGCTCCTGCAGGAAAAGTGGAATGGTGTTATGGTTTTATGACTTCCAGCAGCTGCACCACATCTGAGCAATGCTCTTGTGTGTGTATTATTGACATGTAAGTGCTAAAATCCTGGCAGCTTCTAGTGTTGGTAAAAGCATGGGAAACCCATTGTCTCAGGTAGAGGGTGGGTAACTGAACCCATCTCTAAATATTTACAAAAAGAATTGGCAAAATTACTACCTAGGTGTAACAGTATTATAAAGGACACAATTGATTTTTTGAGTAAATTAAATACATGGTATGGCATGTCAACAAATGAATATATTTTGGTGACACTTGATGTGGAATCACTATTTACAGTCATTCCCATTGACTAATTGAAGCCATAAGGAGATTATTATTAATGGACTCCACTAAGCAACCATGTGAAGTAGAAAAATTATGTTTACTGTTAGACATAGTTTTTACTAAGAATGTATTTATTTTTGATGGCATTCCTTACAAACAACTAACAGGAGTAGCCATGGGAACCTCAGTGGCAAATACATTTGCAAATCTTGTGCTATATTACTGGGAGAGAAAATATGTATTAAGTAATAATAATGCAAACAATGTATATGTAAAAACGCCAGTCACGTCAGATTTGTGGATGATTGCTTTTTTGTATGGGAAGGCACTGAAGAGAATTTATTGCTATATTTATCTTACTTAAATAACACAACTAACTTCTTAAAGTTTAAAATGGATTATTCTAGGCAGAGTATAGTGTTTCTGGATGTTAAATTTTATAAAAGAAATGAAAAATTGGAAACAATGATCCATAAGAAAGAAGTACATACAGTAAGATATTTGAAAAATATATTTAAGGGAATTGTTAAATCACAAATGATTAGGGTGAGTAAATTAACAACTGATAATAAACAATATGAAGCTGAAATAGCTAAAATGAAGGATGAATTTGTAACTAATGGTTACACTGAGACTATTGTAAATAGTATTATGGAAGAAGTGAATTTAGGTAGACATAATATGTTTAAACCAGTATTTAATGTCCCTTTAATACAAATTGAGGACTCATATACAACACAAAGGATAGGGCAACAACAAAAAAGTAGATATGTTATGACATACAATGGGTATACATATCAAACTACTAAGATTATTGAAAGAAACTGGTCAATATTGATGGCTATGCCAGAAATAGAAAAACTGGTAGGCCCTAAACCTAGTTTTATGATAGAAACCATCAATCTATAAAAAATATATTATGTTATAAAGATTTCAAGGAAACATGCAAGCCAGAACAAGGTAGGCTAGGCACTTATAAATGCCAAAACTGTACTTGCTGTAAAGATATATTTGAATCTGATCAAACATTTAAACACCCTGTTACAAATAAGGAATATAAGTTTCACTAGTAGCAACATGTAATAATAGTAGATTAGTCTACCTGCTACCCTGTGCACGCATGCTATGCATTTTTATATAGGAAAACTACTAGTTATAGAACATAGATCTGAAATAAATAGGAAAGTACAAACAAATGCCCTATATAAACATACCATGGAATTCGAGACTCATAATTTTAAATTCAGAGTGGTAGATATAGTTGAGCAAGGTATAAGAGGTGGGGATATAAATAATGCTATAGAGTTAAAAGAATTAGACTGGATAATTAGATTACAGGCAGATTTAAATCCAGGTCTTAACAGTGCAGTCAGTATAAAGCCTGTTTTAGTCAGAAAGCAGTCAGAAATAAAATAAAATAAGATAAATATATGCCAAATATATGTATATATATAATATTATACTGTTTTTTAGATGATATTCATGTTTAGAAAATTCTATTATTTTTAAAGTTTTATAAAAATTCCAAATATAAATGGTTGATTATATTCTTTTAATTTATGTAATGATGTAATTGTTTAGATATATTTTTATAGGCTGGTTCTGATCATGTGCTTTTTAAATGACCCTCTATATAAAGAACATTTAGATGTGATTATGTATGCTGATGAAGGGATGTGTGCCCGAAAGCTTCATTAAATACTACGTTCTTGGTGATTACTTAGCTTTGTTTTATTTGGATATTTGGCAGTGAAGTGTTTTCTGGATGTCATTCTTTAAGACAGAAATAATATTTACATATTAGTAGGATATTGCTCTCAGCATTCTGTATTCTATCTTGGATCTGACAACAAGGACCACTCACTCATCTTACTTTGCTTCATTTAGTAAGCAGGAACAGTAATTATTTTAGTCAATCAGAAATAGATAGAGAGACTAGATAAATAATGCTTTTCTATAACTGTGTGAAACTTTCCATCAGTGTTATTTTTAATATTTCCTGTTCTAAAACTCTGGTGCTTACAGTAAATCAATATTTAGCATTTTCCTGTTCTTTTATTACTTATTTTTAAATAATTTAAATGTTTCATTGTGGCTGGTCCCATTTAGAAAATATTTAAGCTTTGAGAGTATTTGCATATATTTATTTGGTGATAACTGTGGCTGCTCCTGAAAGCCTTGCTGTTTGGTCAACATTACCATTTGTATTAATATTAACTTCACTCAGTATAATTGGATACCTTTTAACAGCCTTATAGTAGCTGACTGGTGGCAGTGAAACTACTTTATAGTCTGGACAGAAGGTGGCATAGTGAGTAAATCTGTGTGTGTGTGTGTGTGTGTGTGTGTGTGTGTGTGTGTGTGTGTGTGTGTGTGTGTGTGTGTGTGTGTGTGTGTGTGTGTGTGTGTGTGTGTGTGTGTGTGTGTGTGTGTGTGTGTGTAAATTAAATCTCAAGAGTGTGTCAACTACTTGCAGGAGGGACATGCAGCACTGTTTTCACAGAGATGGTGCTGGAGGACTTGGCTTGGACACTCAGCTGAGGACCTAACCCTACAGCTGTGCCAGTGAGGAATCTTATTGAGGACCTGGAGAGAGACAGATATAGAGAAATTCAGACCCTGGGCTGACTGTTCCCTGTCTGCTCTAAAGGGAAGTTGTGCTTGATGCAGAGAGGTCTACAACCGGAAATACTGAGTGTATCCATCTATATTTCCGGTGAACGTCCCTCTCCAGTGCCAGTGATGAGGATTCAGGGTCCTTTATTACTGGCCCAGAGTGGGGATGTCACACTATCGATGGATCAATTTCTGCAGACTATTTAGGACTTTCCGGAATGACACTTCTTAAATTCCTAAAAAGAACAAAGATGTGAACTAAAAGCATGCCCTTCTTTAAAAAGTTTAAAACAAAAGTACCAAGTTTAGCTTTGTGCAATTTTCACAGGAGATGATGGATAACAATGCTCTAGCCTCATGATGATGCTACAGTATGAAAACTGCATTAAACAAGACAATGCATTAATTCTGGGTTGTTATCTGTAATTTGAAAATAGTGCAGCCTGAAAAAAATGTTGTTTATTTAAGAGAATAAACGAGTGCTGATTTAAACTTAGAATAAAAAGAAGTCTCCATTTGGAATTACTGTAACCTGTGTGCAGAGCAGGAGAGCAGACATAACAAATTAAGATGAAGGTTAACAGCACTGAGCAGCACAGGCAAAAAGCACCATTTTCTTAGCTTTGACAATTTGAGTACTATTGTTAGGTCTGTATGTTGTTCTACACAAAAAACTAATTTTAAAATACTATAAACATTTTTATTCTGTATGGGCTGATAATTGTGTATATTTTCCTTCTGCCAACTCTGCCCTTCTGCTAATCCTTTCCTATGCTAAACATGCAGATGCTTCTATGGGTGTCTTTGATGTCTTAAATTGGGTCCCATTTAGAATATCAGCTTTCTGTAAATTGAAAGTCATATGATTAAACTTAGATCCTCAACTTTACAGAATGCTGAAAATGACCAAAACACCCCTGCTAATTATATATACCTACTTCGAGATCACACTAACTATAAATAAAGGTCAAATTCCCCTGTCACCACTGCACTGTAATCTTAGTACAAATGGTTCAACATTCCATAAAGTTGAGCATATTAGTTCGGTCATATGATGTTCAACTTTACAGAAAGCTGATATTGTAAATGGGATTTGCTTTATATTATGCCAAGTAAAATGATGAGAGAAAATGCACAAACTTAAATAACTGGAACTTTAAAAAAAAAAAATATATATATATATACATATATATTTATTGTGTTTGTCTTATAAGACAGAATAAGGGATTCATACAACATGTGGCAACCATTGAGTTTGTTTTATCTACTCTCTAAATATCTGTTATTTGTTAATAGGGTAGATGGACTGGTCCAGGGGCTCAGTTACATTATTGTATGGCAGTAAATGTGAAGCAGCAAACTATTACAGATTCACTGCTGTTGTCAGGCTTTATGTGACATAACCAAAAGTCTTAGCAACTCCACAAAGTCTATGACAGAATAAGGGATGGCCACTTGGAATGTAATAGCATCTTGAAATGAGTGGTAGTAATGAATAAGTCCATATTTAGCAGACACAGTCACATGGTATGAAGAGAAACAATGTAAACTACCCCCAGCATAACCATACTACCTTACTTTGGAAAGAAAAATACATCTGCATTCTTCTACCAGGGCAAGACATCCTGGGAGATACACAAATTACAGTAAAACAGACACAAAACTGAGGTTTCATGTATGCAACACTTCATCACATTAAATGTACATACTACAAACTAATTAGCTTAAATGCCCTTAATATAATTCATACAGTTGTATAATCATGAAACATTTTCAAACCAATCATTAAGCTTAGAAATATTAATTCACTCACACTAAACCAACCCATTGGAAGAATTTTTAAGAAATCTGTGAACAATAAATCAAAAGGCAACTGCATACTGACATATATTATGAACTTTTATTATATCAGGAATAACAAAAAGCCCTTATCTTGTAGATAATTTGGATAAAGCCCCGACTTTTGTATATAGGAAGGCTAGAAATATTAGAAGCTTTGTATAATGAAACCTAAACCATAGGAAAGGAACATGAAAAAATGTGAAACAAATTGTTCATTTTGTGCCTACATTCAAGAGGAAGACTCTTTTTACTGCAAATATTTAAAGAAACTTATTAAGACTAATGCAGGCAGAGACTGCAACACTACACAAGTTGTTTACAGGGCTAGTTGCAATGGATGTGATGCATTTTATGTGGGAAAGACTATTAATAAACTGAAAAGAAGGATTTTGGGTCATCTATCCGAGATTCTGTCTAAATGTAGAAACAATGCCCAGGCCAGACACATTCAACTCCACAGAAGACAGTCTGGGTTTAAATTTCAAATACTTGATCACACAGGCCTCATTGAACTTGAAGGAGACATCCCAGATACTTTAGAAAACAAGAACTTATGTGTCAGCTAAGCCTGAAAGCCTGGACTAAACTATTATTGCTCACTGAAAAGTATACTAGAGCTAAGAAAGTTTCCCCATTGTTTACTAGACTGAAAGTCTCAACTTTATTTATTTATTTCAACTTTATTTGCAATTATTAACAATTTTATTAACTATTAACTTTGTATTTTTTTTTTTTTGGTTTAGCAAACAGCAGAGTTAGATTCCATATAGCACATGCATGATTTTCGTGACAGTTTAGCTTTTTTAGATTATAACTTTTTAATGCACAGTGTTTGGCATAACTAGACACATTTTTAGTATTAGGGGCAGATATACTACATGTTTATATTGGCTCCAATATTATAACTCTCTCTCTGAGCATGTAGCCCAGGCCGGTATGACCCTGACCTTGAGTAGCATCTTACCCTCACCAAGAATGATGCGACAATATGAAGACAAGATGATCAATTTCAACAATTAGCTAAAGTACTGATGTCATTCCAAGGGGATCCAATGCCTGTCAGCCTGGGATGATATGCTCGACAAGCCACGATGCTTTGCTAGGGACGGCTTGCACCTGTCACCCCTGGGCTTTCGGATATTGGCAAAGGCTCTTGCTACCCCCATAGTGCCTTTTTTAGGCAAGGCTCAAAAGACAAACCCACCTCCATAGGTATCACAAGGGATAAGAAACTAAGAGTAATGCTACTCAATGCCAGAAGTCTAAACCTCAAGATGCATGCACTTGAAACTCTCCTTAGCATGGAGAACATCGATATCTGTGCAGTAACAGAAACCTGGTTCAGGGCTCCCGAGAGCACCCCAGCACTACCAGGTTATACCTCATACCATGCTTTTCAGTCCCAAAACTTGGACTGAACCACAAAAGGAGGGGGAGTATCGATATTCATCAAAGATACCCACACCTCCAGGTTGGTGGCAAAGCACGAAGCATCAGAGACTATCCATGTGCAACTAACAGTGGGTAAAACTGCCTTCCAGTTTACAGCCTGCTACAGACCACCCTCCCAAACCCAGGAACCCCACTCGGCCTTCCTGAGAACACTGGAAAATATGAAGGTCTCTCCAAACACCATTATATTGGGCGACTTCAACTACCCAAACATAGACTGGGAGCATTACTCTAGCTCCAACACCCTAGCCCAAAGGTTCCTAGAACTCATAAACTCAAATGCTATGGAACAACTTGTTACCACTCCCACAAGAGGAGAAAACATACTGGACCTGATCATCACCAACATGGGGACTCTATGCTCCAGACCAGAAGTGTATCCCTCACTGGTAAGATCAGACTATAAACTGATCTCACTGGATATTCACATCCCGACCCCACCCCCTGCCCAGAAAACCACAGTGAAAAACTTCTCTAAAGCAAATTTCACACTCCTCAAAACTGAGGTGGATTCCTTCAAAGCCCCCAGGCCTGTGGAAAATATGGCCCAGACCGCAGAATCCTTTATAAATGCATTCTATGAACACCTTCAGGAATGCATGGATCATGCAATCCCAAATAAAACCAAGACCCAATCCTCCAAAGGCAGATGTCCTGTCTGGTGGACCCCAGCCATAAACAAACTATACAATAGAAGGAGGAAGCTACTACATGATAGAGCAAAATCCCAAAAAGGGAAGGCATCTCTGATCAGTATTAGCAAAAAACTAAGGGCACTCATAAAATCGTCTAAGGCCAGCTTCAAGAGAAAAATTGCACAGGACACTAAGGATAATCACAAGGCTTTCTTTAGTTACGTTAGGAACCTGGGTGGGAATTCCCAGATATGCTCAGAATTAGTCCAAAATGACAAAAAATACACTGAACCCACAGACATTGCCAACATCCTAGCTGACAGGTTCAGCGCAAACTTCTCCCTCCCACCAAAAGGGCAAATATCTATCCCAGCAGAGTGCTGCCCCCCTGATATCTCAGATGCTCAGGTAAGAGCCGCCCTCTCCAAAGCAAAAAACACAGCATCAGTGGGACCAGACGGTGTCCCGGGCTGTGTCCTACATGAACTCCAAGAAGAGCTAAACCCACACATAAAACTACTGTTCAATCTCAGCCTTACTACAGGATATGTACCCAAAGAGTGGCATACAGCAACAGTGGTCCCTCTCCACAAAGGTGGTGCCTCAACGGACCCTGGAAACTATTGCCACATAAGCCTGACTAGCTTGGTCTGCAAAGCTATGGAAAGGATCATCATGGACCTCATAAATAAAGATATTGGGGACCTACAGACACTGGATCCTACCCAGTTCAGCTTTGTTAAGGGCAGATCCTGCCTCTTAAACCTGGTCGACTTCTTTGAAACAATCACCAAGGCCATTGACGAAGGGAAGGTGGTCCACACAGCCTACCTGGACCTCGCAAAAGCCTTCGATACAATACCCCACTCGGGCATTATAGATAAGCTCACCAGCTTAAATATAAACCCCTATGTCACTAGATGGGTTGTAAACTGGCTCAAGGACAGAACCCACATGGTTAGAATCGCTGGAGCCATGTCAGACTCCAAACCAGTTACAAGTGGCGTCCCACAAGGCTCAGTCCTGGGACCTCTCTTGTTCGGTATATATTTCTCGGAGGTACAGGCCAACACAGAAGGACTGTGGCTGACCAAGTTCGCAGATGACTGCAAACTGGGCACCATAATCGACTCTCCAGCCGACACAAGCATCCTCCAAAAGGGCCTCATAGAAACAGACAACTGGTGCCAGAGCCATGGCCTCAAGCTAAACGCCAAAAAGTGTATAGTCATCCCCTTTGGCAAAAACAAAGTGCCCACAAATTACCACATAGGTGGTAATCCATTAAGTACAGAAGAAGTAATTAGGGACCTGGGGACCCAAGTTGATAGCAATCTCTCATTTGACAACCACGTGGACAAAGTGGTTAGAAAAATATTTTATATAGCCCACCTAATCATGAAGGGATTCACATCTAGATTAGGGGAGGTCACTGTGCCTCTTTACTCATCCCTCATCAGGCCCATAATCAAGTACAATGCCCCTTTTGTGATGTACCTTACCAAACACCTGCAGCAACTGGAAAGACCCCAAAAGTACCTCACCAAGAGGATCAAAGGGCTCAAACAGATGCCATATGCTGCCCGGTTAAAGAAACTCCAGCTCTACTCAGTGGCATACCGCTTGCTCAGAGGCGACCTGTGCCTGACGTATAAAGCCATGTCCAACCCGGAATTAAGGGACATGCTGCACCACAAAAAATCCAAATCCCATCGAGCTACACACTTGAGAGACTTGAACCTCAGCACTGAAATAAATAGGACATGCTGGAGGGACAGATTCATAACCCAGAGGCTCCCTTCACTCTGGAATAAAATCCCAGTCCAGGTTAGGCAGAGTCCCTCATTGACTCTCTTCAAGAGGAATCTTGATGAGTGGATGGGAGATCGTAGTTTTACCCCGGGTATCACTTCTGTGTCACTGTTAGACAGAGGCACAGTATACTAACCTCGAAAAAGGGCATAGCAAAATTAATTTAAAATAGGTGGCGAAAGCCAAACATACTCTGGCTAGGCTTATAAATGCCCTAGGGCAGATAGCCTAGTATGAACCTATGAACCTATGAACCTATGAACATTCATAAGTTTTAAACAGGGTACTGCGGTGGTGGTACTGCGATAGCATTGTCGCCTCACAGTTAGACGTTGCCCGTTCGATTCTCAGCTAGAGCGTCTTCTGTGTGGTGACATGTGTGAATGGGCATTCCTTTGTTGAAGGTTGTGCATTAGGCCCGGCAAGCCAGCACGTAAAAATCTACTGCCAATCATTAGCGGACCGGAGTTCTGCTGTGGCGACCTCTAACCGGGAAAAAGCCGAAAGACACAACAACAACAACTGTTTACACATTTTATTCTAGGGTTTGCAGACCTGAGTGAATATCACTGCTGTGAGCACAGTGACAATTTCAAGTAAAGATTTCTGGGTGTATTTTTTTTTTTTATTTTAAAATCCTTTAATAGATTTTGAGATGAATAGATTTGTGTCCATATAGATATTCTCAATAGTGTGGTAGGTTTTTATTTAGGATTTTTTTTTGTTTTGTTTTGTTGTTTGTACTACATGTTCTTAAACAATATGTATTGTTTTTAGCTCAGCAAAATGTAGTGGAATGTATTGTTACTTAGTTTTTAAATTTTAGTTGCTTTTCCCACTTGACACACAAACCTGAAGAAGTTCTTATAGATGAAAGCGATGCATGTTAAAATGTTTCTGAATATTAGCAGAAAGAATTTCTATGGAATTTTGACAACTTACATTAACTTTTTCTTTTTTGGTACTACAATGAACTGCTTTCGGGAAGCTTTAGCATTTATTGATGTGTAATTTTTAGTTTAAATTTTAGTTTAGTTTAACATATTTTGGAATCACAGAGCTTGAAGTAGGGCATCACAGTCAAATATCACACTGATTTTTGGGGGAGGGGGTATTTAGCAAGTTTGTTTGTTTGTGTCTTTCGGCTTTTCCCGGTTAGGGGTGGCCACAGTGGAACTCCGGTCCGCCAATGATTGGCAGTTGATTTTTACGTACTGGCTTGCCAGGCCTGACGCACAACCTTCAACGAAAGTACGCCCATTCACGTATGTCTCTATGCAGAAGACGCTCTAGCTGAGAATCGAATCGGATAGCGTCTTACTGTGAGGCGACAATGCTACCGCAGCACCACCACCGCGGGTAGGGGGTATTTAGCAAGTAAATGTGCTAATTGTCTTTTTTTACAACACAGCTACCATAGTAAGCCACTCCCATGCATATAAACAGGTATAAAAATGGAATGAATTTCTACACTTTATCTGTTTTTTCAACTTCTATATGGATTGCTTTTGTGTGCGTTTAATAAAGACGATTCAACTGTACAAGCTTATACTTCTCTACTTTCATTAGTAGATTTATACTTTGGAAAGGTTTTAAGAAAGTATTTCTACCATCTGTTGTTAGTTTGGATATTCATAGTATGTTTTTATTAGGTGCCTGAATTCTAGGGAATCTTAGACCTTCCGCATAGATATACCACCCAATTGCTGTTGCAATTGCCAGAGAATTGGTGATGTATGTAAGTATGGATACAGAAGGGGGAGGACATTAGGTTCATTTTTTTCACATTTCAAGAGGGTCAGTTCAGCTAGAGCCATACATCACCAACTAACCATGACAGGCGACAAACTATGGGGCACATACCATTGTGGTCATTGCTCATCATGTTTATTCATTTTCACATCAAAACACTTCACTAGCAAAAACACTGATAGGATTTTTGATATCAAATTCTTTGGCAATTGCAACAGCGATTGGGTGGTATATCTTGCAATGTGTACATGTGGTTCATTCTATGTTGGACGGACCACTTCGATTACGTATGTCTGAACACCGTAGTGACATACAAACCAGTAGGGAGACCAATGCCCTATTCCGACACAGCATACAACATAATTCAGCCAGATTCCAGTTTACCATCATTGACAGAATTCTTGGTGATAGATCCAACAAACAAGGATGGCACTCCATTCTCACTAAAAAAGAGAAGTATTGGATCATTAAACTGGGGGCTTTGTTTCCACCCGGCTTGAATGATCATTTATAAAGTTATACATTTTATTTGAATTTTGCCAATTACAATGTATAATGATTATATGATTGTTTTATTGTATAACTTTATTTTCTCTTTGTTTCTCACATAGGAAACATTTTGAATGTTGGGAAGATCACTTTGGGAAGAATCCTATTGGATGACTCATGATATATATATATATATATATATATATATATATATATATATATATATATATATATATGTGTGTGTGTGTGTGTCACTTCACAGTCACTATTCTTTTATTCCCACTGAGGAAAGCCTGTTGGCCGAAACCAGTCTGGGTTGTTTATTATATTTAATAAAAGTTTATATTGGATGCTTTTTGATGCTCTACACTGAATTTGGTGCTGGCAATCTTTTGTCTACTTGACCTTTAACCTGTACAATTCAATTGAAAAACAAACAAATCTGTTAGGAAAAAAATATAAAAAATAAAAAACTTACAATATGCTGGTTGCATAAGTGTGCACACCCTTAAACTAATACTTTGTTGAAGCACCTTTTGATTTAATTTCAACATTCGGTCTTCTTGGGTACATGCCTGCTATCAATTAAAGAGACTCTGATTAACCCCAAATAAAGTTCAGTTGTCCTAGTAGGTTTTTCCTGACATTTACTCAGTTGCCTGCTACAGCAAAACTCATGGTTTGCAGAGAGCTTACAAAGCATCAAAGGGATCTCATTGTTGAAAGGTATCAGTCAGAAGAAGGGTACAAAAAAATTTCCACAGCATTGGATATACCATGGAACATAGTGAAGACAGTCATCAAAAAGTGGAGAAAATATGGGATAACAGTGACATTGCAAAGAACTAGATGTCCCTCCAAAATTGATGAAAAGACATGATGAAAACTGGTCAGGGAGGCTGCCAAGAAACCTACAGCAACACTGAAGAAGCTGCAGGAATTTTTTGCAAGTACTGGTTGTGTACTGCATGTGACAACAATCTCCTGTATTCTCCATATATCTGGACTATAGGGTAGAGTTGCAAGATGGAAGCCCTTTCTTAAACAGAAAAACATCCAGGCCAGCTAAAATTTGAAAAACAATACATCAAGTCTCCTAAAAGCATGTGGGAAAATGTGTTATGGTCTGATGAGACCAAGGTTGAACTTTTTGGCCGCAATTCCAAAAGGTACGTTTGGCGCAACACTTTGCCTCACCAAAAGAACACCATCCCCATGGTAAAGCATGGTGGTGGCAGTATCATGCTTTGGGGTTGTTTTTCTTCAGCTAGAACTGGGACTTTAGTCAAGGTGGAGGGAATTATGAACAGTTCCAAATACCAGTCACTTTTGGCCCAAAACCTTCAGGTGACTGCTAGAAAGCTGAAGAAGAAGAGGATTTCACCTTTCAACATGACAATGACCCCAAGCATACATCCAAACAAGAAAAGAATGGCTTCACCAGAAGAAAATTAAAGTTTTGGGATGGCCCAACCAGACCCCAGACCTAAATCCAATAGAAAATCTGTGGGGTGATCTGAAGAGGGCTGTGCACAAGAGATGCCCTCACAATCTGACAGGTTTGGAGTGCTTTTGCAAAGAAGAGTGGGCAAATATTACCAAGTCAAAATGTGCCATGCTGATAGACTCCTACCCAAGAATACTGAATGCTGTAATTAAATCAAAAGGTGCTTCAACAAAGTATTAGTTTAAGGGTGTGCACACTTATGCACACAGCTTATTGTACGTTTTTTATTTTTTATATTTTTTCCCCTAACAGATTTGTTTGTTTTTCATTTGAATTGTAGAGGTTATAGGTCACATTAAAGGTGATAAAAGTTTTGAAATGATTTATTGTGGTCTCTTTTTTTATATCACAAAACCCTGGCATTTTACCAGGGGTGTGTACCCTTTTTATATCCATTGTATATACAAAAAGATAAAGGAGTGCATATATCTGTGTCTTGTACATACATTTATAAACTGAGTACCTTTTCTGTAGGCCCAAAACGTTATTCATTTTTCTCCTTAATCTTACGCCATTCCTTTAGCAAGTCTGCGTAAGTCTTACTATAAGTGGGCATTTTAAGAATCCTGAGACCACAATGAACCTGAAACATCTATAAATAAACTTCAGATGATAGCTACTGCCATGAGATAAAGCAGGAATAAAAATGAGCTTTCATGTATACAGTACTTCAACAGACTTAAAATACATATTACCAACAATCTAAATTACATGCCCTTAAAAATATGATTGATTTAAAGTTTAAATACTGAGAAGATAATATTATGCAGGTGTCAGGCAGATGGTGACTGAAATGCAGCTGTTTTTTTTTTTTGTTTTGTTTTTTGTTTTTTTTTGCTACTAACATATAATAATGCTTCTTTCTCTTGGTTCATTGTCATTGCTTATACATGTACATTGTGATCTTTTCTTTTACTTTTTAGGTCTTACATTGTTTCTAGACCGTTGTACTTAAGTAAGCTCATCATTATAAAACATTAGTAAAATGTAGTTAAGGTTTGTGCCTAAATATTCAAATTACCAAGAAACAGACTTCTGTTCTGCAGTATTTTGCTGTGATTAGTTATAAGTAACAATAAAGTTATTTTACTATACTGTGCATGAAACTATAAGCTTTATGTTGCTGAAAGTTCTCTGCACTATCTGTTACACAGTCTGTAGATGCAAAAGTTTGCAAAAACATGAAGGTTATTAATTAATCACAGCCACTTGAATACAAAAACATAAGACCTACATGTTTCACCAGGGAAACATTCACATGCTTTCCTAGATTAGATTTCTATTTATTCTTGAATGGCAGTTCGGATCCTGAAGACATATTCTGGGATGTAACACTTGTCATTATAACATTTTTTTCTTTAAAGTCTATATTTGTATTCTTTTCTTGGTTCATAGATGCCATTCCAGTTATCTGGACACAGAGCATATGCCATTTATGTCGTGGAAAGGCTATAACACGTGTATAGCTGTTTATTGTTCTTAAGCATCTCAAAAGTTGAAGTTTCATTATTAAAATTCAAAAAAATAGAAACACATTTGCTGGTTGCACAGAAAGGAATGACACGTTCAGACTACATTGAAATGCCTTGATCTCAATATCCTATAAATGGTTCCAATTTAATAGGAACACTACAGGTGCTTGAGTCCCAAGAACTCGAATTGTCCCAAAACCTCAGACTCTAATACCTTGTAGCTTGTGTGGGCTGTTGTGCATACTCAAACTCAAATACGAGGCTGGGCAAGCAGCTGTAGAGAGGAAGTAAGATGGGGATTTTTAGGCTTAGAGAGAGAGAGGGAGGGGATTTTAGCTTAGCCAGAGGGATTTTTAGCTTGGTGGGCAGGAAGTAAGTCTTAGGGTTAGGGAGTGGGAAGGGAGTTTTAAGCTTAGGTAACAGGAACAGGTGCAGCGTTTTAGTATGTGGGATTGATTGGGGAATTTAGGTTTGGGGGTTTGGAGTTTTAGGTTTAGGGAATTGGAGTTTTAGGTTTAGAGAGTGCACAGGGACTTTACAGTAAGGGAGGGGGGAATTAGGATAAGGAACTGTGGACTTGGGTTGAGAACTGAGTAGGAGTTTTAGGGTTAGAATTTAGGTTCTGATAGGGCTCTTCAGTTTTTTGGATCAAGTGTTGAGGGCCTATGTAGAAATGGGAGATCAGGCTACAGAGAATTTAAGGACTTGCTTTTTTGTACAAGTGGTACTGAGCAGGTGTGTAGCGGGCAACAAATATGTAAGCACCTGCACCTGTACTAGACTACAGTTTCCCATATTACTGGTCATATATTTAGAAAGATGGCCAGAAAATAAACCAAATATCTCTTTCCTTGACTTTTAGGCACACCACATCTATGTTTACTTACTACTGTGCTACAACGACAATACCTACATAAATAGTAAAATTACACAGCTTGGCTGAGCAATGTTTAATGAGTGCACTATTTTGATCTGTAAAACTGTGCCAATGCCAAGCTTTACAGTCAAGAATCACAAGAAAATTTCTTCCAAGGTGTAAAATCCATTGTCCAGTCAAATCTGACAATTTATCAGGTATGTGCAATTTACTATCACCCTGGTTTTACAAGTGTTACACTCTTCATGAATCACAATTAATTGAAATGGAAATGCACAAACGTATATACAAACTTTTCAAAGATGAACTCTGTCATGTGACTTATATGGCATCATCAGGATTCTAAAAACCTATAGTCTCCAAAACTACCTTGGTCAACTGCGACTCCGCAAAAATTCCAAAATCCACATTTCATTTTTGACACCCTCACAGCAATACACACAACATACTGTCAGGTATTCTCTGTATGTGCCGTAATGAAGGCAAAGCCACTGAACCCCTTTTAGAGGGGGCTTTAACTCCCCTCCCTCAATTTTAAAATTCTACCTCTGAGGTCATATGGCCTTGGAAGAAAAACAGGAATACCTAGTTTGGCAAATGAACTGACGGCCTAATTCCAAAAGGCTTGCTCTCAGTAAAGTCATTTACACTGACAGCAGGTCTTTTGGGATCTGGTCCTTAGTGTAAGCCTGTTCATAGATATGCCTTAAATTTAAGTACTTACTCTGAAAGCAAGTCTTCCAGAATCAAAGCAGGCTTTCACCAGAGTAAGATGCTTACACTGAGAATATCTCTTTTGGAATCTGGGCCCAAGTCTCCTTCCTTCTCTGGAGTTCTGTGACCCAGATTGCCAAACTATATTTACTGAACTGCTGATTCATAATCTGAAGATAAAGATCATTCAGTGAATGCAAATACATTTCCAAAAAAGCAACTAATTAGATGTGGATCACAGTATCATACCTCTCATCTGCTTAGTGCAAGAAATCTTGATGCCAAAACTAATGGGCAAAAGGCTGAAAAATAGGGACAGATTTTATATATTACTCTTGTCATCTTATACATTTGCTAGAATTACAGGTATTGCATTAACATGCATTTTCAGAAGGATATACATTTTGAACCTCAAGTGTTTGTCATTATTGTATGACTTCAGTCCTCAGTGGTTTGCCATAAAACCACAAATTGTATGAGGAACAGACAAAAAATAAGAGGCAAAAATCTGGGCATTCTGCAAAAATCTGGACAGTTGAGAGGTATTCATGGTGTGCACAGATAACCTGTGTGTGTTTCTTTGCACCTACAATGATGGCAATTTCAATGCCCTTGGCAAATTGGCTTACCTTATTTACTGAGGCATTCCAAACATGAGAGGATGGTATTTTAGACTACAGTTAGGATTCAGCATGGTCAGAGTTGGTACGAGAGTAACCTGGTGTACAATATCTGTTTCTATTCAGGTGCAAAAAAACAGGGGGGGCACCTTTTCCAGAAGGATAAAAGGTGTCTAATGAAAGTGACAATATTTTTTTGTGTTGGCAAAACGATGCTACATAGTCGTGTGAGTAAACAGTGCTGAGAATAAAGTGGCTGCGTCACTCTCCCTCTTTTCTAAAGAAACACAAACTGCGTTTGAAATGTTAGTAATCCTGTTAACCAAAAGACAATCAGTTCAGCAAAGCTGCAAAGGGTACGACTACCGACGTTTTGAAACAAAAAAACAACACTGTGGACATTAGTAGCACCTTAGCTGCATTCAAGAGGCAGAGATGTTACACTTTTGTATCATAAAAAGCTAAAACAGGTGAAATGACATAATAAGCAAAGTGCATGACTAAGTTTTGACACAACATCACACTGATGGCTAATACTCTATTAGAATCAATGAGGCTATAAACAAGCCAAGTGGCCAGCATTTCTAAATATAATAAAGAAAAGAATGTAAAATGCCCATTCGATCAGCATATGTGCAAGACTCTGAATCTATGGACACTTCTTTCTTTCCTCTGTCAAGCTTAAAGTATCTTGGCAAGGTTGACATTTACCCAGCATTAATGAAGAAATTCATGACCTTGTAATGACATCAGTCACATTACTAGCATCAGTTCAGTGGTAGAAACACATAAATTATTATTCATGCTAAATTCAGCATTAGAGCAATTACAGGTACTTCTTGAAATACCCAAGACATACATCTTTTGTTTCATTCACCTGATGTGCCATTGGACACATGGTGGTCACCTTATAATCCAGAAGATTAAGTGAGTAGATTTTTTTTCATGGTTATTTATTTTTATTTTACTTTGCTTAGTTTTATTCTTGGTATGGCACCCATTCCTTATATTCATACTAACATTCTGATATTCCGATATAAGATAGCTGAATATGTGGATACTGGCACATGTTACTGCATTAACTGAAGGCAGATTGAAAATCATTACACCAGTGTAATGGCTTACAGTAGGGCAGTTGCTCAGTTTAATCAGGCAAACAAATGGTTACCTAGATATTAATATGTCAGTGACATCATGACAGGGATATCCAGTTAACACAAGCAGATCATCCAACAGCAGGTCCCCAACAGGCTCGACCCAGTAAATGGCGCCAGTAAATTCTAAGCAGATGCTCTCCATCTGATGCTTACAAAATTACCAACATTTCAGACCAACAGAAAATCAGAGCAGCTACATATTCTGAGTCAAGGCTGATTCAATAATCTCAGAAAAGCACCCAGAAACAGACTTCACTGGTATAAATTAATGGCCTTAACTGAGAGAGAAATAAAGAAAATGACAAGGAGTATCAAAACATGGCTCCGTCTACGGATACGTTAAGAAAAGGCCAGGCATCTGCATGTTCCCAAAAGGCTGCCTGACTTAATGTGAAGGCTAAAGACATAAATAATAGCTTAATACAAACATTGCATCTACTGGACCTGTCTAGCAGCATATTAAAGCAGAAATAGCAGATGCCTCCTTCAATACAGCAGATGAGACTGTTTGGTTAATGCACTTTACTGGGCAGAATTTTGTGATATTTCTGATCATCTGTGTCATTTCTGCAGTACAGAGTTGTTAGTAGGCCCAGTGATTCTTCTCATAAGGTATTCCATTAGCTATTTTTTCTTTTTCCTAAATTTTACAGTACATTTGCAAAGAAAGTTCATAGACTAGACTCTATCCATTTCTAGCTCCTTGTTGCACATTCCTGGTTACAAGTGGCAGTGCTACAAATCTAATGTCATATCTTTCCCATATTATAAAAATAAATAATTTATCCATTATTTGATTACCTGATTAATACAATGCAGCATTGCAGGAAGTTGGGTCTTCCCTGGTAGTCAGTGGGTCAAAGGCATAAAAGTGCTTCCTGAATGGAGAACCACCCCATTGTGAAATGCACACATGCACTCACTCTCATAATGCAAATTTACCTGTGGCTAGTTTAGAGGACTATCGGGTAACATATAGCTTGCCCTTAGGATGTGGGAGGATATGAGAGCACCCAGAAAAATCCTACATGGACACAGAGATGCTATGCAGACTCCATACAGGGGCACCCCAGCTAAGAACCAAACTAGAAAACTAAGTGGTGTGAGACAGCAAAGTGTGCCCCTGCACTACTATAGCAACTAATATTGAAAATATATGCCATCCTCTGAAGTTCCATGCAAATAAACAAAATGAATATTTCAGACTTCACAGTATTATAAAATGATATGTTCTATAACATTGTTTTAAGTGGACAACAAATCATATTCAACTTTCTAGGAAAAGACACTATAAAAAAGAAAACCTGGTTTACTATTAATGAGAACATTTTATTATTCAAATGCTGATGTTTATTGCAATTTTATTACAATATTTATGACTTGATATAAAAGTACAAAAAACCAAACTCTGAAGAACAGCTGTAAATTGTGTGTCTGAGGTATGGCATGCCAAGGTCCCTTTCCATCCAATTAAACAACATTTTTCGGTTTCCCTGCCTACAACATTAAGGTTGCTGGGCCCTGACATTCCTGGAGGTACCATTGTATTATTGATGACTAAAATTATCAAATAAACTATAATTATGATATGTATTATTGACTGGCATCATCCAATGTGCTATCACTATGGCATGATCTGATGACTGAAATCATCCAATAAGCTATCTCCAGCCTGCAATTCTTCCTATTTTTGGCTAACTTAGCCCTTCAGTTTCTTATATGTATCTATATGGGGACAGGGGTGAAATGTGTAATAGAATCATAGAGCTACACAAGACAGAAGCAGTGAAAGAACTGGAAATTTCAAATATAACAAATTACAAGGCTGCTTTTTGTTAGCTGTAATTATTCTGTAAAGTTTGCATTTTTGCTTTCAGTGCTATACTTAGTGTTTCTAGGCAAAGGCAACTATTACACTAAAAAAGGGAAAACAGCTGAATCTCCTGACAAATTATTTTTCCTACCAAGGCTCATTCTTTAAAGACTGACTTCCATGTGCAGTAACTACCTAAAGCTCCACTTTCACCAAAATGTCCTGTTTGGGAAGAGTGTCAAACAATGCAGATGAGAAGCTGGGATCTGTGGAAGAGACAGATGGCAATGGAATAAGGAATTTTTCAAAAATTTCTAGATATCTGTACAGTTTCCACAACCATTCTTCCTTCTAGAAAACTAGTCTGTTTAAATTTATATTTTTCCTAGGTGAGACATATACCTACTGCTACAGGTAAATATATACATACATATGTACACGCACACACACACACACACACACACACACACACACACACACACACACGCACACACGCACACACACATAAATATATATATATATATATATATATATATATATATATATATAGGGTCTATATTAGCAGACCGAAAGATTACTTATGCAAATGCGTTTTGAGCGACACATAAACATCGAATCGCATTTAAGTGATTCGATGTTTATGTCATAGGGCAAGGAGATGGTTGGCCAACTTCACGGAGTTGCCATTTCTTCACGTATAGTGTGATCTCGGAGTTGGTATATTTAAGTAGGGGGGTGGGAGGGCATAGCCCCCCACTTTAATTAATGTTTTAAAGTTTTTTTTGTTATTTATTTTTTTTTGTTTTGTTTTTTTTTTTTGTTTTTTGGAACAGCGATTTTTTTTCCCTGGGAAAAAAAATTGCTGTTCTGAGTGTTCCGGATTGGAAGCTTTCGTTTAAATGGGGTCGGTAAATCAGCATTCACTTTTCTAAGTGTTCGTTGATTTAATATAGACCCATACATATATATATGGATATATACATATATCTCTACTCTTACCAATATGGGGACCTCTGTAGCACCCCCACTGTGAGGTCTTCCCTGGTGAGATCTGACCATAAATCAGTCTGATTTGAAGTAACTATCACACCTGACCCCCCCCCCCCCAGCAGCAGCTAAACTAAAAGACTTCTCCAAAGCAGATTATAACCTCTTATGGGATGGTATAAATAGCTTCACTGCACCTTCCCCCTCAGATGTAACTGGCAACTATGCCAAGTTCTGCACCAATGCTTTATACAAACACCTGTATAACTGCATTGACTTGGTCGTACCTGATAGGATCAAAACAAGCTCTTCAAGGAATAGCAAACCTTCCTGGTGGACAACTGCCATTAACAGGCTTTACAATAAGAGGAAGAAATTGCTGTCTACGAGTAAGAGAGGGCGAGCCCTAAACTGGAAATGCTCCCACCTCAGCTTAAACAAACAAATAAGACTTCTTGTGAAGTCCTTTAAAGTAAATTATGAATCTAAATTAGCTTTCTCAACTAAGGACAACCATAAGGCATTTTTTAGTTACATCCATAACCTAAAAGGAAAGGATCAATGGATCACTATCATGCAAGCAGAATACCAAGAAGACAGCTTGACATTGATTGGAAAAGATACTAAATATGTCTGATAAATGTCAATGTTTGAAGGCTACAAAGTTAAAAAGGTTTCAGTTGGAAAAGACAATTACAAATGAAAGTTGCCGTAGATGTTACAAGCAATTTGCTCTAATTTCTGAAAAAATGATAATGAAATGACCAGTTAATAACAGGTGTAAGGACACTGACCTAAAGCATGTATTCCTAAACATTTTGCACAAAATCAAAGACTCCACCAGAAAGGGTACATTTCAGGGGGATAACGCTGCCCCAATCCATACCACAGATATGATGTACATGATCTAGCACTTTTCCAACTGCCCCAGTATAAACATAGCATTCAGTTGTAGGGTTGTTTCCAGGGCTTTGTATACACTAAGGCCCGAGAGATACTAGCTCTACCCACTACTGACATCGTGTCTAATTCCACGGATCTATCTGTGAGGTCTGTCACACCTAAATATGGAGACATCGCAGAAAGCAATCTCCAGAATCCACATGTGATCACCATGGTAACCACAGCAAATAACAACCATTGTAATAACTCTTTTCTGTATGTTAAATTAACCTGGCCCAAGAGACTTAATAAGCAGAAATATAAACCTTTAAAGCAGTGGCTATGGAAGGCTGTGCCCTGAGAACAACCTGCAAGCTCATCATGCAAGAGAAATTAATATTTAGCAAAGGCATCTGCTTCCCAGCAAGCAGAGCACTGAAAATAAATAACCAAAACAGTATCTTAAACAACAATAAATACATAAATAAATGAAAATTACAAATTGGAAGAAATAGAATGGAACTGTATAAGTCCATAAATTTAATGATGCAAAAGAAATGAAACAAAAATTGAAAATTGAGTAAAATGTAGCATTTCTCTTTTTTTATTGTTAACTCGAGTAGTGGACTGATACAAAGGTACCCATTTCAGCAGCTACAGTGTGGCAATCCTGCTTGATTAAGTGACTTGCTTAGAAATCATACAGTGTGCAAAATGAAAGCTGAGGAAATCAAACTCTGGGCTGCAGAATGAAGTTCGTTAATAAGTCATTTATGTATGTATTTAGTTACTTATTGCATTTGTTTACTGGGATGGTCCAACTGGGTAGACAAAGCTGCCCTTTTTCAGTGGAGGACTAGAGAGAAAAACTCCTCATTAGCACTCTTCAAGAAAAATCTTGATGTTTGGATGGGAAATAGGAAATTCACCCCAGGGATCACTTCTGTGGCTCTGCTCGACAGGGGCACAGGAAAATAATTTTCTTGGGTGGCGAAAGTCAGGGTACCTTTTTGGCTAGGCTTATATAGGCCCTAGGGCTAATAGCCTAGTACCTACCTATGAACCTATGAACCAACATACTATAAGAAATACAATGTAGGTAGTAGAAATAGATCAAAGAAAGTACATCACTAGCATATTTAGACCACACTGATCATGCTGCAGAAAGTGCACAGTAGGAAAAGCAAGGAGACCTTAACCCTTGTTCCTTGTAACATTATAAAATCCCTAGGACTAAAAATAAAAACTAGCTGCAATGAGATGAGACATTAATATACACATGGATAGATATTTAGATGAAAAAGTCCAACAGGGTTTCCTTAGATGATTGAAGCCTGATGTATTTATTATTATTATTTTTATTGTATTTACCTGATGACCAGGAATGCCCACTAAACACAACTGTCCCTGGGGCACTGTTTGATTAAGTGACTTGCTCACTTACTACAGAAGAAAGTGGAAGGAGTCAAACCCTCCACTTTGAGTACAGGAATCAAGTCATTAACAGTGCAGAGCTTTAATCCACTGCACTAACTGACAGATATACTGATATACCACACATGGTCTACTATTTTAAAGTCTTACTGCCAGCCAGTAGATCCCTGAGGTGCATTAGATTAATTCAAATGTAAGTGGACTTTGAAAGGGGTTGTGCCCTTTGTATACCAGATGTACCTCTAAACCCCTAATCTCTAAATATAATGTCTCTAAAGTCACAGCAACATTGTGAAAAATGAAAATATATTCCCTTTTCTTACTTTCTAGATGGTACAGTCTTGGAAATAGAAGACCCCTCCTCCCATTGGGGTGCCTCCATGCAAAATTACTTTTATATAGTACATTATGAGCCATATTTTTATATTTACAGTGGCAGGCTACCTGCAAAAATGCTTTCCTATAGTATATTGTGAACTAGATTTAACACTGGTCATATAGGCAGTGGGACTTTGGTGCTGATATACAGGCTTTGGGATGTTTAGTGACGTTCATATCAAATAGAGACATCTACTATGCATTGCTATTTGTTTCGATAAACGCAGTCATTTTAGAAGCTGTAAACATTTACCACCATAAAAACATCTGTCTAGTGTACAGTGAAACATATTTGAACTTGCCCACACAACTAAGTTCATTAACAATAAAAAAAATGCACTGCAGAACAAAACTCCACAACCATTATACTGACTGAAAATTTGAAGCTAAACCTTCTAAAAAACGTATTACTGCAACCCTATGCTTAGTCATCAGTAGCAACAAATGACGTCAATGTACTGCATATGAGTCAGCACTTATTAGAAGCATGCACTGTACAAAACAGACGTCTCAGCTTCATTGTTTAAACACATGCAAACAACCACAGGAATGGGATGCATTAATCATTGGAGTAATTTTAGAAAGCTAATGTATTTTTTTTTAAAATCACACTGGAGTGTTATACTAATAATCATTTTACCACGAGTACACTAAGGTTGCACCCTCCTAATGAATTATACCCATGAGGACTTCTCCCTTGTGGCTAAACCCTGCTAGATTTGTATATATCTTATCTCACCTGTGATTAAGCAAATATTATTAGAGTACTATAGAATGCTTCTTAGAAGTCCCTTAATTGGGCTAGTTGACTGAATAAACTGAGTATAGGAGGTTGGCCATGGTGCTGCAGTGGTTAGCGTTGCCACCTCACAGCAAGAGGTTCTCCGGTTCGATCCTCAGCTGGGGTGCCTTCTGTGCGGAGACTGCATATCCTCCCTGTGGTCGCATAGGTCCTGGTGCTCCAGTTTCCTCCCACATCCCAAAGACATGCAGTAGGTGGATTGGACACTCTAAATTGGCCCTAGGCATGAGTGCGTGCATGTGTGTGCCTTCTCTAGAAGGTTGGGTGCTGGGCAGGCAACTCAACACTGTAAAACTCCACTGCCAATCATGAGCGGACAGGTGATCTGCTGTGGTGACCCCTAACCGGGAAAAGCTGAAAGAAGAAGATTTAGTGGTGGTAAGTTACAGCTATCACCATAAAAGGAGATATTCATAGCACAGCTCAACGAATTTGAACCTGCCACCACTAAGACATGGCAGTACATTCAGATGAGCTAGACTCTGTGATTCCCAAATGTCCAGAGCTATCTAGCACAGTATTAATGGCTTGGAATGCTGAAGTCTCAGCATTCTATTCATTCCAGCCACATATTTAAAATGCGTATTCTTATTATAATATTTAGTCTAGGGTCCCAGAATTACAAAATATGTGATGATTCTGTTAACTGATAACTGCTTAGTGATCACTCTCTTGGTGTTATCAAATATTTAACAACAGGAATATAAAAATATTCCTTATTTAATGCATTGCTGCTAGCTATAAAAGTCAACTTTTTACTTGTAAATGGAGCCTGAGAATGAAACAACATGGTATAAGATGAAAGTTTGGTTCCATAGTAAAAATCAGCACCTGTCTACAATGCTGCAGACAGTTAAATATGTGTTGTCAACAAAATAAGGAAGTAAACAACTTGGAAGAAAGGTAAAATTAGGACAATAATTTTCAGCAGCATTCATGTAATTTGTTAGAATGTCAGACAAAATGCCAGTCTGGTAGAAGCTGTAAGAAGAAATCCTGAACACTTTTACCTAGATAATTTTGACAGAGTCAATGTGGCTGTCGAAATTACTGTGTGCACAAAGATATTGTCTCATACATATTAAACTATATTACTCTAAAGAAAGAAATTTGCATCTTCCATACTTTTATCTAAGACTACTGTGACAGACTCAGAGAAACTAAACAGAAGCATGGGATATAGACCCACTAATATAATTTTCTATAACCAGGATCCTTACTGTTTTAAAAGTTTCAGAATGGTTTTGACAGCAATATTATTTCACATTAAAATTGTAACTAAAAATATCTAACATTTTTATATTTAATAAGATGACTAACTTCATGCTCTTTGTGGCACAGCTGTTAGAATTGTTGTCTCCAGTATCTGGTTCACCATGTCAGTTCCTGACTAATGTGCTTCTGTATGAAATTCGCATTGTCCTCCTTTCTGTATGGATATTCCAGGTGCTGCAGTTTCCTTCCACATCCCAAAGATATGCTGTAGGCGAATTGACAATTTTCCATGATGAACATAGGTGAGTGTGCGTGTGTGTGTGTGTGTGTATGTGCATGTGTGCATGTTAGCACATGCATGCATGTGTGTGTCTGTGTGCATGTCCATGTATGTGTATAGATGTGTGTGTCTGTGTCGTGTTTTGCAGTGGACTAACAATCCAGATTATATGCCTTTAGCTCACTGAGCATCACGACTGGCATCAGCTCCCCTATGACCTTGAAAATATTAAGACAGTTACTTCAGAATAAATGACCACATGCTTGCCCCTACTATCGTTTTGTTAGTTAGTGCCTACATATTTGTGAGATTTGGACAGAAATACTTTGTCATAATGCAGGATATATATACAGGCATGTATGTGTGATAATGCATCTCTAAATTAAGATACGCCATTCATATGAGGTAATATGAAGGAATGGTTAAACAGATGAGCTGTGTTCAGTGGCAGAAACAGCTTAAGTTGCGAGATTGCATTGTCAAATGTAATTGTATGTTCACAGTTCTGGTGGATTTCCAAAGCTTTGTATTCAGCTGCCCATATTTTTGTTTTAAGGTTATCCCTCAGGTGGTAAGATGGAGGTAATGTTTTATGTCTTCTTTGAGCAGTGAATGTAAGGATCCCTTTAAAGAAGTAAAATGACAGTTTGTTGTGAATATGAAAAATGTGAGTTGCTTATTTACACCATACTGCAAAGAAAAAGTGCATTTGAAAATTTTGTATGAAAACAATAGAATTTTTTAAAGGCAAACAAGAGAAGCTGCCTTAAATAGACAGAACATTTAATACAGTTTGCAGTACTTAGCCAAAGACATCAGCATAACCTTTTTATGACAAGAGGATACAAGTCCGACAAAGGTGATTTTGCAAATGGGTAAGAAAGCTCATTTTTTTCCCTTTTTAAAATAGATAAAACAATACTTGTACTCATGAGGTGGTGAGGAAAAATAATCAGGAAGCTTTGCTTTAAATGTCAGAAGCTGATTTAGCAGAAATAAATATTCTGCCCTAAAACATTTGGTATGCCATTTTGTAATGTTACCTCATGAATACAAGCAGTAAAATGTTCATATGTGGCATCAAAGGTGATATTGTAAAGCCAAAATATCACTTGAAGCAGAAAAAGTAATATACTATCTGGCTGCAAAATACAGCAGTTGTTGAAACAATGAACAGCTTAGAAGAAAAGAAGATATTTTATATATAATATGCATATTGCATATTATGAAAGCTGGGATTATGAGTTTACTTAGTAAAATGCCACACATCAAAAGTTTATATTTTCAACCATAAAGCAGGTTCTCTATAATCTGTTTGTGATGCTGTATCATAAAGTTAGGCAGCAGCAATTTCCAGCTGACGGGCAAAAAGTGATTTTGCTAAACAAGAACAGTTTCCTCTCATGCATGACAAGTACATTCATTCATTTTCTAGTCAGCTGCTTAATTCATTTCAGGGTTGTGAGAGAGAAAGAGCCTATCCCAGCCCTCAGACAGCACATGGTAGAAAAACTAATTCAGGATATGGTGCCAGTTCCTTCCACAACATGCATACACAAAGCACAAATACCAATTCAGCTAAAGCATATCTTTAAGATGTTGGAGGAAGCCAGAACACCCAATGAAAACCAAGACAGACACACCAAGGACATGCATCCCCTACAAACAATGCACACTACAGCTGAGAGCCAAGTTGGATAACCAAGCACTGTGAAGCAGGTATGCTTACCACTGAGCTGTCAGGCTAAAAATACATTTGAGTCTGAACTGAAAACTGACTACTGGTAGCTACCAAGCTCATGACCTCTGATGAAATTAGATTATTGTAAGTCTTTGAATATAATATTGCAAATTGATAAGTTTATCATCTCCTTTTTCACAACCATATAGCAAAATATTATGCTGCTCACTTATGCACAAGTCAACAAAAATTGTGAAAGTGCATGAAAATCATATGTTATTAAAAATAGTAAATCTGTATTTGCAAATGCTAGAACTGACTTAGAGCTATATTGTATTTGCTTGTTTATTTTATTACATTTATACAAATATCTCAGCTGGTGTTCTGCAAGTATCTGTTTCTGTCCTATTCATTCTTTGTGAGTGGCAAAGTCATAACAATTCTAACAATCTTATTCAATACACTGAATACTAAATATATTTTCTCAGCTGCTTCAATTAATAAATTAAGCAACAGATTTCAAATTAGGTTTGACAATATACAAATCTGGCTATCTTATTTTTAGTTGGAATATAAATACATGTCAATGTAATCCTCCTCCCTTGCCAGTAGCCCCTTAGCACTACAAATATGCCATTATTATCTTTTTATCCTCTTCTATCACTATTGGAGCTCCTCTTGCAATTAATATAAGTACTCTTCTTTTCCTTTGTCCCAGGTATACCGCTGAATAACCATCCTGAAAACCTTTCTTTATCAAATTCACATGTTCAGTTCTTTCTAAGTGTGTCTCCTGTAACATAGCTATTTGCGCTCTCCATTTTTTAATATAGTTCACTACTCTTTCTTTTTTGTTTTTATCTGTGAGACCATTGACATTTAGAGACATTACAAAAAGCATCATTACATTAAAAATTATTATTCCCCTTTTATGTATAACACCTTTTTTTTGTTAAATGTCTAGTTCCAGCTTTTGTGTTACATGCACATACTATTTGACAGGTTGAACTTGTATACAGTTGTTTCTTGTCATATCCATTTGAGCCTATGTCACATCTTACAAAACGTTTTGCCCTCAAAAAAAAAAAAAAACACTCATCCAATACCCCCTAAAACCTATTAACTTAATACTAACACACAAAACTATGTGCATCTTCAAATATGGAAGTTTTACCCTCCTAATAGGAACAAAAGTCTCAAACTGACAGCCACACTACAGACTTGAGTTAACCTGAAAAGAAAGGTTAAACATGCGAAGATGCATGGTGCAGCCTGTGCTTCTACTAAGTACCAGTTGGTTTTGTCTTTTCTATATAGCACTCCCATCTGGGAAACCCCTGAATACTTTCAGAGAACATTATATTGTAGACAATTTCTCTTCTCAGTTTTTTCTTTCACCCAATCACTCTCCACCAGCATGTAGCCAGTTTTTCTTTATCAGATTGTCTCTATGTAGACACAAACAACAGACAGTCAGTTTCTGCATGAAGATCAGCTACAGAATTGCTACTGAGCAGACATGCTTTTGCTACAAAAAAGCCTCAAAATATTCAATATTCTTTTTTATTTACTTGCTTACTCTTAAACCTTGTGATAAAATCAATCTAAGGTCCTTAATCCACTCATTTCCCCATCCAAGAATGAGAACAAGCACATTATTTTTTCTTTTGTCATGCTCTTTTAACCTGGATTTTTTCCATTGCACTGCTTACATTTCTTAAAACTGAACAAGAAGAAAGAAGGGAGAAAGAAAAGGAAAAAAAAGCAGCGCATGTTTACAATCCCCATTACACTTAAAAACAACTGAGAAAACTTTACTTTATAGCATGCAAAGAAAACCATACACCACAAAAATAGTGCTAATAAGAAAACAATTTCTTTACTTACAGTGAACTTTTTCCCTTCTCTTGCCCTCCCCAAAGCAATTTTTGGACTTGTGGGGGACTCTAAAGCATATGTCCTACTTTATGTCATTAATGTTATTTTAGTCTCCCTTTGAATACATTAAAAACTAAGACAATTCTCTTCTCTGCTCATCTTTACAAATCTATGCCAAAGTTGATTCTGCTGTGGAAGTTGTCCCACAATTTATACTTGGACAAGTAAATGTTAACTAGCATGTGAAGCTAGATGATCTGTTTGCTATGAAGACAACCAGAAACCATGATTTCTTTAGAGGAACTAATGTTTTTCAGTGATACAGCTAGACTCTGTCCCTGGGATTCATTAACAATCATGTAGGTTTCCCACAAAGCTGACACAATTGCAGCACATTAGCACAATGAGCAGCAGTGCTCATTGAATATGCATGCTGCTTATCATACTTACATGATTCCAAGCACCGTTACATGGCCAGCAACAGCTTTGCAGCCATGATATGGTGCTGGAAGCATGAGCACACAGTGTAAACAAAAACACTTGCCTGAAGACAAACATATTATGTGAGCATGTATGGACAGCTTATATAAAGTGAAGGCGAGTGACTTTTAAACACAGAGATGCAGAGGGCATGCAAATGAGATAATTTACACAGAATACAAAGTGAACAGTGCAGGGATGATTGGGGGTGGAAAAAATGCACTCAGTTAAGGTATTCAAATGTGATGATGCCAGAAAGAAACATTTATCAAAAGAAAGACATCCATGTTGATAGTAATAATAAATAATCCTGTTTGCAGCTGTTTACCTATGTACATAACTTAAAAAAGGACATGCTAACAATGGATGTGAGAGACACACTTTTACATTGTAATAAAGGGAGCAAATTTGATATTAATGCTGATAACATGCCACACTGAGATAGTAGTTAGCAGGAATAACATATATACAGGCATGTACGTGTCATAACTGACTGTATTGCTGTATCTTCCAATCCAGCCTAAATAAACAAGGTATTAGCCATACAGCATCTGTGGCATGCACAGCCAAAAGGGACATGTTTTAACATTTGTCATTGCATACATAGGGGGTAAATTACATTGACACATGTCTTAGATAAAGATGTTTTTCATATATATGTGCATCATAAACAGTAACATAGTAGCAAACAAAATATGCACATGACAAATAACAACACAGATCTGATGATATTGCAGTACTTCAAGGTCTCCTTTTGTAATTGGAGTACATATAATACAGGACTATTCTAGGCATGTTCACAATATTTTACAGCAAACAGTGCCATAATAGCATACAAACAGCACAAAAAATGCATATAATTTTAATTAATAATAAACAAATACAAATTGACAATAATAACTTCAGGTAATGTTGTTTGTGTAATGTCAATACATTCACACAATGTTACCCTTATTTGGGATGGGAAAGCAAACTATGTAAACCCAGTGACTACAAATTTGTGTATAAATCACATCACATGTGCTGCCACAGTGCAAGTCTTCCCAAGCTATGAGACTCCACCTATGTGAAGTTATTACATCATATGAATGCATTGCGATTTGTTTGAGATTAAACAGCGGGGAAGCTTTCTTCCACTGTAACTGTACACATTATAACACGTGTGGATGTCATTCATGCATAGCAGCAGTAAGACAGGCAATGCTTACAGTCAGCCAATGTGAGTTTTGAACATCTAACTATGTGATGACATAAGCTACATGATATTGGAAAGAATGAATATGCCACAGTGCTACTGATGCTACAGAAGTGAGATGTTTTGGTCTTTAAAGCTGTGACATTATTTTATTGCTGCAAGGGAGATGTGTGCCTGTCATTTCTTAAAAATAGTGTTGCTATAGGTCTATCTCTTATACGACATTGCTTGCTGCTAGGTATACCCAGACACATGAGATGCATAATACAAACTGTAATGAGAATATGGCAATCAGGCATAATGTGGGGGTAATCACTGATTCAAACACATGCCTTACTCAGGCACAAACATAAAGAACATAGTTTCATGTACTCACGGCACAGAAAAAAACTTAGTAGCTCTCATGGGAAAGATAAATGTCATCCCATAGTATCATCATTATCAAAGATAGCATTTTTGTCTGAAAAAGACTGAAATCATTGTAACAGTAACCCCCATCCATACATGTACACAACAGAAAGCTGACTGACAACATTATCTACCTGCGCATTCAAACATAGAAGTGAGTCAAAAGGTTAATGGCTGGATTTGAACAGACTACCTAAGATTACGGGTATAAAACATTGCCTGAATAACATGCACCATGTGTGATGCTCTTTTGCAGCTGTGACAGTGCACATTTGAATGAATGACATTACCATTCATTCATATGTTGATATTCTTCTAAATGTGTATTAAGGCCATTGAAGTGCACATTAACATTCTACAGCTACACATACTACATGCATTACAAGCCATCTCTACACAGCAAGACACACAAACACACATGGACAGTAGTCCATCACGCAGTCTAGACAGTATCAACAACCAGCACTGCAGGGTAATTCATAAGCCCAATACAGCACAGCGAAAAGAAACTGGTAAATCACAAGAAGGCTCCAAGGTAGTCACTCAATAAGGATTTATTGTCCACAAACACCAACAAATCAAATAAAATCGACAAGCCAACAAAACAAAATTTCTAACGTAGTACTAAGCGCTTTCACCCTCCAACACATAAGGGCATCATCAGAGTACATCTAAAGACATGAATAGGCTGCTATTAAATAAATACACTTCCATTCCACAACACTCTGATTAGTTAATCAATAAAACTGTTATCCAATAAATATAAATAAAATATCAGTTAATTAAATAAATATAGTTATAAAATATAAATACAATGTTAAAAGTTCATTTTAAAATTCCATAAAATTTATCCTTATTTATTTGTTAATTTATATACACAAAGATCTAATCTTTAAAATACTTGATATAGAAATTTGGCCATTAATACCAGGGAATGAACTAGAGTTCAGCCTCAACTGCCAAAGACATTCCTTGGCTTCCAACAAATTGTTTAGATCACCTCCTTTTTGTCCATGTGTAGGGATTCTATCTATGACAAAAAATATAAATCTCTTAAAATTGTTACACTTGATACTATGTACATATAATGAATTTGCCATTCTTTTGTTTTTAATGTCCCTATTGTGCTCCATAATACGCTCTTTTAATTTCCTTGTAGTTTTACCTACATAAAATGCGGGACATGATGTACATGTAGCTAAGTAAACCATCATTGTTGTGTTGCAGTTGCAATATCCTGAACATTTAATGGATTTTCCATATCCTTGGACCATTACATATGGTCTATCATTAATGAACTTGCAACCTTTACAAAAACTGCATTTACTCATTTTGGACATATTATATATCTGGTCCCTACCATAGTATTCCATGTGTTCCTTTAGATTAGTACCACAACTATAACTAATCTTAGGAAAATGACCTATTATCTGACAAAACTCATCCTTATTACTAAAAACACTTATCCAACTGTCATTTAATATTTTGACTATATAGTCAGAATGTTCATTGTATGGTAAAATAAAGGCATCCCTTCTGTTGATGACAATATTTTCATTCATTGTATTGTTTAAACCAAATTTAATAATTGGTCTGTACATATTGTTTCTCTTCCTTTTAACTTCATCCTCAAGTTGTTTTAATAAATATAAAGGGTATCCTCTATCAACAAACATGCTGGTAAGTGTATTGAGTTCACGAATAAATCTGTCATCCTCACTAATAATTCGTGATAACCTCACCATTTGCCCCTTGACAAGATTCTTTTTTTGAAAATATGGGTGACAACTAGTAAAGTGTAAAAAAGAATTTGAATAGGTCTTTTTCCTAAAAATGTTTGACTCAATAATACCATTATTTAAATAGAAATATACATCTAGAAATTCACAGGTTCCACCCTGTATATTACTTGTCAAATTCAAAAAGGAGGATGTAGTGCCAAGAATTTGTATAAATTCGCTAATCTTTTCTTTCGGGCCCTTCCAAAATATCAGGATATCATCCAGGTACCTAGCATAAAAAATAATGTTAGACCAATAGATAGATGTAAAAATACAGTTGGTTTCCCAATGGGCTAGTACTAAATTTGCATATATGGGTGCACACCTAGCCCCCATTTCCACCCCGGTAAGTTGTTGAAAATATTCTCCTTCCATAAACATATAATTGTTGTTTAAAACCATCTCCATCAAATCGACCAACAATTTATGTTTTACTGTATGGAATCCACTATATTTCTCCAGGGTAGCTTCAAACATTTCCAGGCCCAAAACATGTGGTATCACAGAGAATAGGTTGATTACATCTATAGTAACCATCGTAATGTTGTCCATATTTTCCCTTGTATTAAGCTGTCTCACCATTTCTAAGCAGTGCCATGAATCCTTAAGAATGTGTGGAAAGGAATTCAAAATATCCTTACATTTATAATCTATGTATTTTGCTACTGCTTCCAATTTGGACCCCTTGGCTGAAACTATTGGCCTTAATGGTGGATTGTTGATATCATTATGTGTTTTCGGAATACCAAAAATAGAGGGAGTTACTGGATGTTCTACTGTAAAAAAATCGTATTCACCCTTATCTATTGTTCCTTCCAGCATATAGTTAAGTAATATCCAATCTATCTTGGTATATGCTCGATTCATCTCAAATCTAGATACTTTTTCGTAAGTTTCATCATCACTTAATAGATTAGTCATTCTATTTATGTAGTCTGTTTTCGTCATAATTACCACCCCTCCACCTTTATCTGGCTTCATCACCCTATATATGTTATTCATCCTCAATTCTTTTAAGCGAAATCTTTCAGCCGAAGTGAGATTATCTTCCATTGTAGTAAATTTTTTAATCTCTCTTCGCAACTGTGATTCACACAACATCTCAAATATATGTATTATTGGATTTTGTGTTGGAATAAAAGTGCTAGTTCTTTTCAGACTAAAACAACCTAAATCAGTTTCCATCTTATTATTGTGATTCACAAAAAACATTTTTAGGTTTAACAATCTTGTATAAACGTTCAAATTAATGAGAATCCTTCCTAAATTGTGTTTAAAGCTAGGAACAAATGTAAATCCTTTCTTAAAAAGAGTGACATAATCTCTACCAAAATTTTTTCCAGTGTAATTGTACATAGTAAAACCCCCCTCAACAATAATACAACTCTCAGTTGTTTTTTCTTCAAAATTATAAAAATCCATTACGTCATGTGTAGAATTAGCATCAATTGCCAAATTGTCACAACATTCATTCCCCTCTAAAACATTAAAAATAAAATTAAAATCATAATTGTCTTTGTTATTTATACCTTCAGTCAGTCTATCACTTGTATCCTTGTTGCCCACACAAATATCATTGTCAATTAATAGTGAGAATTTTTCCGTTGTGTTTGGAGATTCCTGTACTGTACCTGGTACCGTGATTGTCCCTGGTATCGGTCGCATAATCTTTCGGACCTCCTCAGTACAGGTTCGTCTAAAAAAACTTTGTCATCATCATGATTTACAAAGTTAGTATTCCTATTGGGCTGTTTTCTACCTGTGTTAAAATTAGCCCTGTCCGGTCTTATAGACTGGCCAAATTCTTCTACATCCGAAATCATACCATCTTCTTTCTGCCTTATGTTTTTAAATTCTTTAAAATGTGAATAAACCCTTTTATTACTATAATCTTTACTATCCCTCATTAATTTGTTGTTTTTGTATTCCAATCCCTTCATTATAAATTTATCCATATCAAATAATATACTATCTAAATGGTGCTTATTAACTTCAAACAATAGATCATTTTGTATGCTTTTATCTAGGTCTGTTAAAACCAGGTTCAATTTATTCAGTTTAACATTGTTATTTCTGTTAATCAAACGTATAAGGTCAAAACCTGTTCTATCAAACAGTCTTAATAGTTCATCAAACAATTCAGTGTCAGTCTCAAAACCAAAAGGCAGTTTAAAAACTCTTAGCCCTTTCAGTACCTGTTCAAGCTCCAACAATCTTTCCAGGAAAGCATTATCCATCTGTAACGTTTAAAATTGTTTAAGTGCCTTTTCAAAATCCGCCAGTTGCTGATTCAAACTGCCCATATCCTTTATATTGGATTTGAGTACTGTAGAAAAACTTGGAGCTTGTAGAATATCCTTAATGTCAGAACAACATTTTTTGTTATTCAAAGAAACTTTTTCACCATCTCCAGCGTTCAATATAGGGTTCGAAGGCGGAAGCACAGTCTTTGTATTTCCTGTGTTACCCTTGTTTCCTCCTCCAATGGAACCAGATGAACAATTGCTAGCCGACGGACGATTTGGTGATACACCTGGTGTAGAATGTAAAGTGAATAATTGTTCCTGGGTCTCCGTTAAAGTGACATTGCACTCCCGTTGTGAATTGCTAAATTGTTCTTGTAAAACTGATAATAGGCATTGTGTAACTTCAAGATGCTGTTTTAGTAACTGTTCCATGACAAATAAAAAACTAACAAGTTCAATGATAGCGTATGTAATCCAACAATAGGTGCAGTGGTACCAACAAAACAAACCAAGCGACCAACCCGAAGTCTTTATCAAAAACTCAATACAGCACAGCGAACAAACAATTTGCTGCAAGTGCTACAGGACAAGTCTGACTCCTAAGTGGACAGAGTACACTTTTGGCATGATGACCTCATCACTGTGTTGCAGGCAGATAAGAAGCTTGTGTAAAAAGTGGGTTAAACTGCAGGAGGAGGTGTGACCAAAATAACAGTTTTCTCTTGAGTAAAAGTGGATACATCACATCTATTGATGAAGGTTTACTTCCATGACACCAGAACCACTCAGACACCTAAGTTCACCACTGTCAGATTTGATCCACCTACCTAATCAGTTACACAGTCTAGAGAACAAAGTAACTGTAATCACCATAACAGAAGTCTGACTCTTGTGAGGACAGAGCACGTTTGACAGGATGGCCATATCATTGTGGTGCAGGGTAGATGTTTGTGTTAAAACTGGGATAAGGAGATGGTGGAATAATCACCCACATAAAAATTTCCCTTGAATGCAAGTTGATACAGCATGTCTGTTCAGTAAGCTATATGTACTGATATTGTAGCAACATACAGAACATCCCCATGGTGAAAAATGAACTACCTACCTACTTAGTTGCACAATCTACAGAGCACAGTATTGCAAGCACCACAGGAGAAGTCTGACTCTTAAGGGAAAAGAGTGCACTGTTGACAGGCTGACCTCATCAGTATGTTGCATAGAGGATGCCTGTGTCAAAAGTGGGATAAAGTGCAGAGGGAGCTGTGTGCAAAGTTAAATAATTCTCCTCAGTGGAAGTGAACACAGCAAATTTGACATTGAATCATTACTTACCTGTTACTATACCCGCAGAAACACATAAACACAACCCCTACGCGCACACACACACACACACACACACACACACACACACACACACACACACACACACACACAAGTTTCCCATGGTGAGAACTGTATAATCCAGAGAGCACAATGTTAGTTGCAAGCACCACAGGAGAAGTCTGAATTTAATGATGTGAAAAAGTACATTTGTAATTAGTAAAACTTCACTGTTTGGAACAGCTAGTACTGTGCATCACAGGTTTTGGGACAAATGCATATGTGTGCACAGGACAACGTAATAGCACTTTGTCCTGTGTAATGACATACTTCTCTGCTAAGATTTATATACTGTCCTCCATGTACATTGTAGTACTGTAAGGGGCATATACCCATTCACAGTATGGGATTCCAGTGACAATTACAATTGTAAACCAGTGGATTATCAATCAAGAATTCCTGCCAGTTCATTCTGGAATGATTGCACACTTGTCTTTTCTCATGTTTCCACAATATGCACTGACAATAAAACAGACACTTCCTAAGTAGGAGAGTGCACTGAAGAATAACATTGTTGGATTAAGTGTGAATAGGTTACTCAACATTGTAACAGAGTTGCAAGTGTAATCATGGGAGCACAGTCATACACTAACAGACTGACAATTGAGTAAATCACTCTGAAACCCAGAGAACTTGTCAAAATGCAATGTTGACATACATATATTGTTCAAACTAAGCAAAGAATTATTTGTTTTAAGTTTTTTTTTTTACTCTCTGCCTGAATCACAGTGCTGGATTCTCAATTGTGCTGCTGATGGCAATGTATTAGCACAAGTGTAATCACATCTTGAGATGTTGAACTTAGAATGGGAATAAGCTCTAGTCTATGGTGCTCTGCACCAACTGTCATGCAAAGAAGCATTATACACATACAACCATGAGTGAATCATATGGAATGCAGAACAGATATGTATTATGGACATGTTTGAGGTGTCATGATTTACAAATTTGTCATGACAGTTGCAGTTAGTCTTATGAAACATATGAGGGACCAAACATGTTCTTGCTTTTGGAAACATGGCTTATGGAAGCACTTGAGAATAAAAGAAGTTTACTGGATGACACAGAAGTAGTGGGAAAAGGTAGTGACTGGAATACACAATACAAACATATTAACACATAAGTGCATTATATTTATATTGTTACTACTTGCTTAATCAGCATAATTATTCATGCAAGACCTTACAAGAGAGGTTTCAAAATAGGGAGAAATCACATTAGTATAGCAGCAGGATAATGATGTGTTAAGAAAAGGTGCAGCCAACATTTACACCCAAAAGAGTCATACAAAACATTCAAAAACAGTTTGGTATATATCCGAATTTGAATCTTGAGAGAATTGCAAGAAAAATCTGCAGACCTGAGTATTATCTAAGCACTCCACATAGGAACTCCTATTTCACAATATCCCCATGTGACAACAGAGTGCAGAAAAGGGGAATGTATATTTATTACTCTTCATTACCCTCATCACAACTGTGAGCTGTGCACTGAACTCTTCAGCTTACTCAAAAGTAGATTAACCTGACTAAACAGAGCTAAGCACACCAGTGTGAAAGGCGCCACAGTAATATGGCCTAGGGCAAAACTCATATGATTTTGCCATAAGCTGTGCACTTCCATTTAACCTCAGTTTCAGTTGGTGCTCAGTGTCAGACATTGTGCAAATACAGCAGAAGACTAATGACACAGAAGGGAGAAGATACATAGACAGAGAGAAACAGAGTCAGGGGCCAGGTAGCCTCAGGCAAAAGAAGGATAATGTTGGTTCATAGCAACATGTAGGCAACAGCTACACATAAAACAGTGCACTAAAACAGTCAGTAACACTTAGCCAATGCCTGGATTAGAACCCTTGAAAGTATGCAAAAATCTATAGCTATAAGTATTATCTCGTCATACCACAAATGAACTCCTGTTTCATATGTTTTAAATAACATAACTGAATGACAGTGAAAACCTACTGAAGCAGAAGGGATAAACGGAGAAAGTTAAACACAGATGGAGAAAGTAATATCAACATTATTTTTTGTTGGAAATGTAGTACCATCTGTATGGTGTGATGCTTTTATTTCCTCATTATTAATCCGAGATGCTCTGTACAATAAAGTGCTTGCTGTTGGTTGCAAGATTGGGTAGGATGGTGCAATCAGCATTAAGGCATAATCAAGATAAGGGTGACTTATTAAATCTTCCTGATGGGGCTGCAATGTTTTTGCAAATGATGTATTGCTGCACTATTCAAATGGTATTCTAATAAAATGTTATAATTGGAGAGAAATACAGATAATTGCAGTTAACTATATGATAGGAATATAAAATATCATGAAATAATTTAACTACAGCTGTAATCAAACCCAGGACACAATGTGAACATTTCAGTCAACAGACAGGTAAATTATTGCACCACACCACATGGGAACTTTGAGTTGTTTACATCTAGCAGCCTAAGAACTGTTACAGTAACTGTTTCACAGCAGTGCTATTATTTCATTTTTACTCTGTATTCCCATGGTGCAGTGGACTTTACAGTTTCATGAAAGTAACCAGACTACTGTGGCGGAAATTAAAATCTTCATCTTTTGCTATAGGAAGTTGAATGGCATTTACCATCACTCAGTATTAGTGGGCAATGCCACCCTGAGTACAAATGATGAGGACAAAATGTGAAGACTTTTCCATGGGCTATTTCTAGCCATGTGTGTTGTGTGTGATTTTATTTTTGTGTCCAAATTAAATGTGTGAAAAAAGTGTTGACAATACATTGGTGAAAAGGGGGTGACATGCAGAGGGTAGGATAGAGGGGAAAGAATACTGATATTTGCTGGAGGGTGATGGGAGAACAACACAGCTACTCACTTATTCACAACATAAATGTATTATTGTACACACAATTTCATGACTTTGGAAAGTCACCACACCAGGGATTGGTGACAACAACAGAATAATGTTCTATATCCAATTTGACCAAATCAAGTCTGTCAAGATGGTGCGGTAAAGTAGAGATCTATGTATGAGACATAATTTTTTTTTTCTTGGGGGGGGACAAGTACCCATTTTTTCAGAGAGAGAGAGAGGAATATTGTGAAAGGTGCTTAGGAATGAGAGGTTCAACTATGTAGGGTAGCCTAGTTACCAGGTGTAGACAAAAAGGACATAGAAGACAGACAGGGATGGTGATGGACACAAAGGGTTGAGGGACACTGTGTCTGAGGACAGGTAGGGGACCTCAGAGGCACATCTACCTCCAGCTTGAGAACAGTCAAAATCTAGTCCTCACCCTCAGAACTGTCACTACTATCTCCTGTGTCAGTGCCAGACATGGTATAATTTTTTACAATCCAATACAGGACCTTTTCAAACCTGCCAATTTGGGTACAGAGACCCCACTCCATTATGTCATCTACCAGCACTGTCAGCTGCTGTTGGATAATGAAATCACATTTTAAACTATTACTGGCACCAGAGGTTACCACTGTACCTGCAGCCAGGGCAGACCAACCTGAAGCAGATGTAACAGGTAGGGCAGGAGTTGTGGAGGCAATGCTGACAGGTTGTGACCCAGATGTGCTTGGTGTCATTGTAGTCACCTGTTAAGGTATGGTGGGTGAAACCACGGTGGTCAGTCTACTTTCCTATGCTGCTGGTCAGTTTGTTTTCAGCAGTAATGTTTACAAAAGAGGAGAGATAAAAGGGGTGGGAGACAAAAAAGAGAGAATTAGATCAATGGCATGTCACATTACTTAATTATTTCAATACATAAAACAATATTAGAGTTATATAAAATGTACTTTAGCCACATCCAGATATGATGGGAAGGCATGAATGCATCCTAAAATCAGTCACAATTGTATGATATAAGTAATAGAATCATGTATTTCACTGTGCAATGTCAGATATCTGTTTTGTAAGGTAATAACTGCATTTTCAAATATTGAATTGTTAATGCCCTGCATTATTGAAGTTAAAATATCTTTAAAATATTATCTGTAAAAATCTAATATCTGTGTGGGGTCTTAGACTCATGCACAATTTACCTAATATACTCATTGCCTAATACAATAACCAAGAGCTATTGGAGCAAACATGAAGGCTTGATATCAAAGTTAATGTATGCCTGCGCAAGATGATATACAATTTCTGTGCCTTGCAATCAGAACAGATGCATACTTACTTCGTGCCACTCTGAGGTGAGTTAGTCTCTTCTGATGTGCCTCACAGTTTTCTGCAATTTCTGCTGCAGCTGTACAGTAGAAAAAGATATATATATGTGTGTGTATGTGTGTGTGTGTGTGTGTGTGTGTGTGTGTGTGTGTGTGTGTGTGTGTGTGTGTGTGTGTGTGTGTGTGTGTATGTGTATGTGTATGAAAGCAAAATGAAGAACTACATTAACTGGCTAAATAATTAAGGCTATATCACAGACAGGTTATGGCTCAGTATACTTAAACAGCTGAGGGGTGTTTGCAGTCCTCAGTTCATCTTCCCGTTGACTATTAATCCCACTTGCACTTCTTCATGTCACTGTAGTGATGTCAGCATTGCTCTCCAGTGTGTGGAATGCCAGTTACACTGCAAACAGCCTTGGTCAAGCTATTCCAAACCTCAGTCTTTTACTGACATCTGGTATACTCCTCCTGCAGTAGCCGCTGGCTGTAGAGCTTCATGAGGAGGGCCACAAAAATCATGGATTCCCAGCACCCCACCTTTGTGCTCTAAATGGCACACCATCTCTACCTTCACCAGCCATGTCTGCAGCAGTCAAGCCAAAAATATGGGTGTTAATTGGTGCCCAGTTCAGATCTCACATGGAACAGCTTGTGAGAAAAGACACAGAGACTTGCCAACTGCATTTGTGCAATTGGAAGCAGAGCTGTGCCCTGGCAAACACATTGGCAATGAGTACCTCAAGAAACACAGAATGTGTTAAAAATGACATTGAGATTTGGCCATGTGCAAGGCTCAAAATTTTGAGACATATTCCATTGTTAAATCCTGATATGCTTTATGTTGTTAGTTATAACTATGTTTTTATTTGAGGGAAAATGTATGACTTGTGATATAATGGCATATAGGAAGTTAGACACGTTCAAGATTGAGTAGTATCACCTAGGAATCAAACCCAGAGAAAACAAAAGTTAAAATGTTAAACTTTGTTAATTAACTGCCAAAGCTACAAGAGAACTTACTTATTAACATGACAATTATAGGTATACTAATTTAAGACTGACTGTACACATAATGAACAGATGCCTGCATGTTTGTTACTTTATTTAGTCACAGGACTGCATTTCTATGTGAAAGGCATTGATTGCATTTGAAAATACATCTCAGAGGCATGTATTTGCATGACCCGAGAAAGACATAATGAGTTAGGTTATATACGTACTTTGCTACACATACTGTCATAAACACATAGTTATGACATATACAACAAAAATATTGTTAACATCATAACTATGTATGTGCATTCTACATTAAATATCATTGTTATATCTTACATAATTTACACACATTAGATTGAGCTTCTGTGGTAAGCAGTAATGACACATTTCTTGCAATAAAGTTAAGCTAGTGATGTGCACTTAACTGTGATATTCTTGAATAAAATGTTCTGGAAGATGGCATTCTGATCCCCTCTGTAATATATCTGTCAACTGGATTCAAACACTGCATTGACTGTCTTTGGTCTTTATGATTACTGCACTTATACCTTGTGCCATAGAGAAAGTTACCTAACAAGCTAAATGTATTCACCAAGTGCTATCCAGGGTGCTAACAGCCACACTCCAGCACCAGGGTTGTTTGTGCTACAGAAGTCAAACTAAATTAAAATTTTTGCTTGTTTCCTTAGGTGGCAAACCCTGTTTGTGATCTGCTGAATGAAGAGCAAATGCAAAAGTCATTACAGAAAAAAATAAGTAAAATAAAATGACAGAAAAAAACAATCTGAAACGGAAATTAATTCAAGCACAGACTATACCTAGCACTGATAAGAGGAAGAAGTGTGTTACAGATACACATTAATCCTTCTCACATCTCCTTGGCACATTTGAACTTTAATTTCTGGCACACATTATCAGGCTATACTGCCAAATAATGTTAAAGGAGACATACAATAGCTCACATGTTAGCAAGACTGAGAATAGTTGATCTTCAAACAGCAACACAATGATATCACAAAAATGTATAAATATGTATTCAGACCCTTCCCCCTTAAAAAATATCACTTCATTGGATTCAAACCTTGTATCAGTTGTTTTGTTTCTCTAGGATCACTGCATTTCCTCTTTGCGCCACAGGGAAAGTCACCTGACATGTTGAATTTCTTCACTGAGTTCTATCCAGGGAACTATTCAGAGTGCCATTGGCCATATACCAGTCTTGTTTGTTCATAGAAGGCAGCCTAAATTAAAATGTTCACTTTTTTCCTTCAGCAGTGAACTGAATTTGCATGCTGCAGTAAGGCGCATAAATAAAAAAGACATTAGAAAAAAATATGACTGAGAAAAATCTGACAGTACAATGAATTCAATCAATAGGTATACCTAACAATGACAAGAGAAAGAGGTTTATTCAAGTGACACATTTATCCTGCTCACATCTAGTTGCAACATCAGAAAAGTTATTTGTGGAACCCATAATCAGACTTATAATTAAGAACAAATAATGTGAAAGTGGACAAACAACAGCTCAGATGCTGTTAGCAATAATTGAGTTTTAGACAACACAGTGATTTAAAATTGTTTGTAAATATGTATTCAGCCTTCCTCTGTAAAATTAATAAGTAATTGATTCAAACCCTGTATTCGCTGTTTTAGTTTTCTGAATTCACTTCACTTATACCTTGTGCCACAGGGATAGTTATCTAACAGGTGGAATTTATTCACAAAGTATTATTCATAGTCCTGACAGCCACACCACCTCCATGTTTGTTTGTACTGCAAAAGGCAGCCTAAATTAATATTTTTACTTTTTTCCTTAGGAAGTGAAGCTAGTTTGTGTGTTGCCAAGTGGATAGGAAATGCAAAAGGATTTAAAAAGAAAAAAAGAAAATAGAGAGAAAAAAGCTAACAGAAAAATTAAGTCAATCAATGGATTTACATTAGCAAAGCACAGAGCAAGAAGTACATTCAAGTGACACATTCACCCTTCTCACATCTCCATGCAACATCAGAAATGTAATGTCTGTCACACAGTATCAGACTTGTAGTTAATGCTAAATAATGTGAAAGTGGACAGACAACAGCTTACATGCTGTTAGCAATAATGAGAATAGTTGATTTTTTTAACAACACATTGATCTCTCACAAAAGGTGAGTGAAAATAGATTCAGACCACCTTCTGTAAAATTATTAGCTAACTGGATTAGAACCCTGCATCAGATGTCCTTTTTCTCAAAGCATACTGCACGTACACCTTGTGCCATAGAAAAAGTTACCTGACAAGTGCATTTTCTTCACTGAGTGCTTTCCAGAGTGCCGAGAGCCATGCACTTGCTCCAGACTTGTTTGTATTACTTAAGGAAGCATACATTAATTTTTTCACTGTTTTCCTTAGAAAATGAAGTGAAGTTCAGTGCTCCAGATGACTGCCAGTCCATATTGTGCCATCCCAAATGGTGTGCAAATGATGAAGAGAAAAAAAATAAAAATATAATAAAGGTACTGAAATAGCAGAAACATTATAAAGCAAATAGTTCAAATGGATACTTTTGATATTTCCTCAACTTTCTTGTGTTTCAACATGATTCTCATTAAGCATCTGTGGATTAGAATCCCAGAACACCATAGCATTCACAAAATATAGTTCATATTTTTATCAGCATGTGCCACACACAGCATATACAGTGAAGATAACAATGAGGTTAGCTATACTCAGTACATGACATAGCATCAATTGACATAACAGCAATAGAAACAATTCCTGATCTTTGTCTTGTGTACTTTGCAGTTACATGTGTACATGACTGTGATAAAGGCAACAAGAAAGATTAATCTTTCCTCACACAATATAAAAAGCACTGCACATCTTTGCTTTACTTTATTTTCTGAACATCGTGCCCATATCTATGCTTCTCTAATGAGACTACTATGTGCTGTGCCTTGTAGATGATATATGTTTCACCAATTAATGTACTTGTTTCAAACTGCATACACAATTGTATACAGATGTGGAAGCTTTTCTCAGCAATAACTCATATCAATGTTAGGAATCTTGCACTCCTAAGTCAGTCAATGGTAGTCACAAAGTTTCTTGCATGTCCCTTCTCCCTGACACACCCTGATTGACACTGCAGACAGACTCTTTGCAAGCACTTAACAGGTAACACTTCTCAGTGTTCATCTTTGCAGAGGTAAGGTAAGGCATGTACATACAATCATGTAGGTCCTCATATCATGTTTACATTCAAAGCACTTAGTGCAGATTGTTGAATTCATGACTGCTAATGAGTTCACACCTCATTTGCAAACTGACAGTCCAAAGAGGGCTGAATCTGCACTATATAAAGGTATTCATGTAGCTAATAGACTTGTCTTGTAGTAGGGGAGACTGTTTAGTTACAGAGAACTCAATACTAGTACTTACCCCTACTTCCTTTACAAACTGTTTTCTACTTTACTGATGTGCTGTTAAGGTAGGTTACTGCTATGAACACATTTATGTGTTTGTCTCTTATTTATGCTTTTCATTTCACAATACAAGTCTTGCTGTTCTGTCTGCATTATTCTCAGTAGCTACTGACATAGTTATTATACCACAGTGATTCCTTGACCAGTATTTGTGTACCTAATGATGGCAGTTTAATAGGAATTTTTAATCTTGAAAGCTGACCACTTTCTTCAGAAGACTGCCATGGATTCTTGTATTAGTAGCAATAACAATTTTGTTATGGATATTTGATGTTTACCTGGCTGACCTCCACAGAAGTGCATATTAGACAAAAAAGTGCTAATAATCTTACCTTGAGAGGTGTACAATTATTTTTCATGCTACAATGTATTAAAAAGAGTGACAGAAATGTTTGTCCAGCCAAAAATCTTTTATCCAACTTCTTTCTTCATTTGCATTCTGGGAGGGAGAGGGAATCTGTTATTTAATTGTGCATACTCCTACGAAGCTTTCCATTCTTCTTGTATTTTGTGTATGATGAATGAATACATTCATATGAGCAAACAGATAGATTTGAAACTTAATTATACATTGTATTTCACTGACAATTTTGTTAAGTCTCAGATGTGCACCTGGCTGACCTCCACAGAAGTGCCTATCAGACCAAAAAGTTTTAACCATTTATCTTTGACTGGTGAACATTTATTTATTTTTTTAATGCTGCAATGTACTACAGAGTGACAGAAATGTTAGTCCTGTTATGAATATTTGTAATCAAGTTCTTTCTTTATTTTACAATTGGGGGAGAGGTAAAATGTATCAGTTGTGTGCACTGATATATTTTGTTTTACTTGCACACACTCATTTCTTTGGTGACAGGCTTGCTCTCCCCCACCCCTCCCCCACCCTGTGCAAGTGATGATGACTGTGCTCTGCTTGTTGCAAATTTGTTTATGACTTCAGGTTGCATATGTGTCTGATGCCAAGAGTGGATAACTAATGCTTGCTTACTCGGAACCTTCATTTAATGAAACTGTATTGCAGAACAAATAGTTGTATTCATAGTTCATAATCAGTTGTGTATGATTGCTTCTATAATTGTTGACTTTCACTGTTTTTGTTTTTACTTTTCTTACTCATGCAGTCAAAGTCGATGATTAAATCTTGCTTATTGTTATACTTGTGCAAATGATGCTACCCTTGACCTGCTCCGTGGTTTATATAAAGTAGCCAAATGAAAGGCTTGATGTACATTAGTGGGTAAAATCCATTGCTGCATATTGCAAACATCAGTCATAAGGCACTACTGATATTACTGTTTACCTGGGACATGTATCAACTTAGGGATGTATGATAATTTGCATAACACAGTAACCCTTTGTACAAGTGTATTGTTTCTTCTATACAGATTCCTAATGCACCTTGGTAATAATGCAGATGTGAGAACTCTCCTCGGGGGGGGGGTGCTGCCTGTGTCTGATGCTAAACAAATACAATCATTACATGGTTATGTACAAGTTGTGCATTTTGTTAGGCTCCATTTTTAATATTTGTATGTGCTAGGTATTCAGTGTGCACTGTTCTTTGCCTCTTAGCTAGACCCATGTCTTATTGTACATGTCTACATCTCTCAGCTGCATCTGCAGTTGGTGGTTCTCCCTCAGACTCCCCATCTGCAACTGCTGGAGCTGCTAGCCCTGACTGTGGTATTGGGAACGGTGGTCCTACCCTAGTTGAAGCTGTTTCCTAAGAATGATATTGTGCAACATGGAATTGACTGTACGTATTTTAGCAGGGGTGGCAGGGTCATAATGCAGAACAACACCTGAGGGGTCTAGAAACTAGAACCTTCATTTAAGCAAGCCATATACACATTCAATGACATTTCTAGCTTGGGCATGGGCATTGTTGTATCCTTCCTTGGCAGGTTTGTATGGGTTTCTCATTGGTATTATGAGTCACAGTTCCAAGGAATTCCCTTATGGAAAGTCACCCCTAGTAAACCTTGTATACAACTCACAGGTGGACCATATGTGTGGGTCATGAAAGCTGTCTGGATTACCTGCACAAACATTGTAGATGATCCCCTAGGCATTACAGATGATCTGACAGTTTATAGAGTGTTATCCTTTTTTGTTGACCTGGTGGGGCTTTTATGTCTATGTGTGTGCAATCTATGGCTTCCAAAACTTTAAGGAAGTGTGCTATTGCATAACATTCCTGCATGGTTCTCACTCTCTTCTGTAGGATTCATGGGAAGCAGATATGCTCCCTTGCATATAGTATTGCATTTAGAAACTGATGTAATATTCTGAAATCTGAAGCCTGTTACACCCCTAGTACATCCCTGTGGGTCTCTGAAATCTGCCTGTAGCTAACATATGTAATGCTACACATAAGTTTGTTTCCACTGGGATGGATCTGCATGATTTTCCTGGGGCCTCAGGTGAGGGAGGCACAGGTTGTATATTTCCTCTAGTGTTTCCCTGTCCACCTGCTATCACTCTACAATTTCTGTGTAATGAAGTCCCTGTAAGTCAAATGAGGTCTAAACACCCACCTCCTTCTTCTTGGCTGAAGTCTAGCAGCAGCAGCAGCAACTTGAATTAAAGATTGTGGTACATAAAGATTAATTATGGCAGCAGCAACTGGCAACTTGCTTTTTAATAAGTGCAATTGTGGCTGCAATCCAAAGAGTTTTGGATTTTAGGGTAAATGACTGCACTGAGTATACTCAATTGCTTTATAGTTTTCTGCATAGCTCCACCATGTTGAATTGGTTAATAAGCATGTAAGCTGGCTACTTATGCTATCAGTACATACTCTGACATTTACCTTTGTTTTGTGGCGTTACACTAAGTATAGAGCCATTTAATGAATACAAAATAGCATGCTATCATGTGCAAGGTGCATCGCACCACCTACATGACAGCTGCACTTAGTGTAGCTGTTAATAAATCTCACCCTCTGTTACAAAATCTGTTCTCTTTCCTATCCTAAGTAATAGATGATTTCTCCTGAAAGAATTGTGCTACTTAAATGAATGTCCAGCTATCAGTTATTTAATAGAAAGGTATATTCATATCCACCTGCTTAGGTCCACTGTCCTTTCACTGGTACTCACAAAGTCTTCATCACTATGGGAATGTATTGTTCTCAGCAAGCCATGCTCTGTAAATACCCTTTCCTGGCTAACAAACCTAAATGAAGAAATAGTGACTAAAATGTTCAGAGATGTGACATTAATCCCAGACTTTGTAATTCAATTCTTTTTTTCAAGAACTTGATATTATTGTAGAAAATGAAAAGCTGTGTGCAATATACTGTAGTACATTAAGCTATTTACCAATCATAGAAGTTGGCATGACAGCATACCCCCATTTTATAAACCTATAAAATAGTGATTATTACATAATTGTACATGAAACCTTATTAAACAACATGCTATAATCCCATATTTTAAAAATAATCTAGACTAATAACTGGCATATTTTGTTATACCATGCCAGTAAAAATACATAGTGTGTGTGTGTGTGTGTGTGTGTGTGTGTGTGTGTGTGTGTGTGTGTGTGTGTGTGTGTGTGTGTGTGTGTGTGTGTGTCAGTAACTTCATGTAGACATTTATTTTATTTTTTTTATTTTTTTTTTTTTTTAATTTTTTATTTTATTTATCTTTGTATATATCTAATTTCAGTAGAGGCCTGA
>NC_056733.1:38285939-38453439 GCF_019279795.1 Protopterus annectens
TCATTTATTGGCAGAAATATACCTCTGCAGGGAAAAAATTATATGAAAATGATAAATGATGAAGTCTGTAAAGCCAGTATACTAAACATGGCCTGGTCAGATGAGCTTTGTTGTGCAACAATACAGGTCCTATGAAACTGAATTAAGACCTTTTTTTCACTATACAAAGTTGAAGTTTTGAATTTATAAAAGGACATCACTTCAAATAAAGCCACTTTTAAAGAAATGCAATTCAGGAAAAGACACCTAACTAACAAGACTGGCTATTCACAGACTGAATATCAATAAAGACATGTTTTTAAACCTAACAAAGTATGTTTCACTGCTGAATGTTGGAATGAAGTGGATTACTATTTGAGAGTAAGGAAGTACTGATAGAGGATGTTTTGAGGGGTACACTGAGTGCCATTTTCAACTGAATGCTTAATGAGGTTGAATTTGAAAGGTTATAAACGAAGAAGCAAATGACAAAAGAATTGTAATGCACTGTAATGCATGCATTGGTAGTAGTTACTGTATGAGAGTTTTAAAATAAGTGGGTGAAAGTTTATGTTTTGTGTGTATTAAATGATGCAGATATGTTAAAGAAGAATTAACTTGTATGTACCCTGATAGTACACTGCTTTTATTTTTATTAACTACTGCAGCTTAAACTTTATATTTTTTTCTTTGTGTCTTCCTCTTACATTATACAACTTTGCAAATATTTCTCTTTCTTTGTCAGATCTCAGTACATGCAATAATCAGTACTTTTCTTACAGTTTTCTTTTCCATGCAGTTTAACATCACTACTTCTTCTGTCAGACTGATAATAAAGGAAAATCAACTAAGTTCATGACTGCATCAGTTAAATCTATATTATTTGCTATTCAATTTGCCATCCCATTTCATATCAGCGCTTCTATTCTGAAAATTATATGTCATAGAAAAATCACTAGCTGATTATTAATAGATGTCAACATAACAAGTGTGTGCCATGATAGGACTAGGGATATAAGGTAAGCTTAATTGCCCCGTGCTATGAAACAAGCAGAGCGAAACATGCACTGATAGAGATTCTGTGTGTTGGAAACAAAGGGTAGAGTCAATCACTCACGAAAGAACCAACAACAATGTACTGCTACTGATATTGTAGACCCCCTCCTTAAAAAAAGAATGCAAGTTGCAACCTGACCAATGCACTTCCTGTGCTGTGAAATTATATTCTCCTGGGCAAGATAGCAATACAGTATTTAAAAAAGAAGACAGGCATTGTGAACAATACATCAGTATTCAGGGATATCCTTTTGTGCAAGGCAGTGAAAGTAGATTTAATTTCTGCAATACATATTACTGATCACCAGACATAAAAATCTAGTTTTCTGAGAGGGGTTATGATGTATTGCTTTGTATTATAAAGATATGGAAGCAAAATGTAGCATTTTAAAATGATCACCATATTTCACATGATATTAATCTAGAAATGGTTGAAATTGTAGCAATCCATCCATCCATCCTGAACCCCTTTTTCCCATTTTACACATGGGGTTGGGGTGTCACTTTAACAGTGACAATCATCTTGAGCCAAGGTTTTATTCGATAAAAAGAATTGTCATGATATAAACAATTATGGATCCCCACCTGCAGTCACTTCACAGTATGCAGAATACCTTAACCATTTAGAAAAGTTAACCACTGAACCAAATACATTTCTTTCTACCAATAGCAAATATGTCCAGAAATATATGCACTTTGTAGCCACCAACACACTTGACTAAATTATCTGACATCCACCAAAGGTGTCAGTTTTTTCAATCTTGTCTTCACTAATGTATCCCTCAAATGCACTATTTCACCTGCTATCTCCTACCTAGTCAAATCTGACCATCTTACTGTAATCTTCCCACTGTAAACCAGCCTCAGGCTCCCAATAACTCTTCTACTTGCAGGGATTACTTCAGATCACTATTTACAATCTTCTTGACCACAAATAGTATAGCTGCCAGTAAAATTTGAGTGTGAGATCTCTGCCTAGTCTTCTATATTTTACTTCCTCCTAGATAGATATAATGCAGACCCCATATTCATCTAATGCCAACACAATGACACAATGACAACACAATCACAAGTTTAAAGTAAAATGTATTTGGTGGAACTCCTACATCAATAAACTCTATAACAAAAAGAAAAAAAAAAACAACTGTCAATTAAACCTTCCCACTTCAACATTATAAAGGTGATTTAAAAGTGGAAAGTAAACCCTCAGGATTACCATTAGGACATGTAAGGCTAGCTATGACCTTAAAGTGGCAACCAACTCAACAGACAATCATCAGCCATGCTATGAAAATCAGAAGTAACTGTTTTGTGATGAACTTATCTCAAATAATTGTTACATCTCTGACAATAAGGGTATTTCAGATATCCTTGTCAATATATTGTCTTCCAGCTTCACCCCCCTTTTTCACCTCCACCCCCATTACCCCTCATACCTCTCCTCAACAAATAAGTCTTGACCCAGTCTTTTTTAAACTTTCCAAAATTAAACATACTTGTTCCATAGGCCCTAACAATATCCCAGTATGTCTGCTTGTCTACTGAGAAGTGCCAGGTCCCGCCTAACAAAACTCTTCCATCAAATCCCAGCCAGATTATCTCCATTGGTTATATCCCAGAGATGTAATCAATAGTTGTTGTGATTGCCATCCATAAATGTGGTTCTCTATACACCTTGGAAATTACAGACTTATTAATCTCACTAACGTTAACTGTACAGCAATGGAACATATTATAATTGAACTAAGAAACAGTGGGAGAAGTGACCTTATATCCCTAGATGGATTTTTGGGATAAGACTGAACACTCATATGCTTGAATGCCAAAATGTTGATTCCAAAAGAATGAAACTCAAACTGCTGGAAAAAAAAGAAAAAAAAAAGGAAAGCCATCTCTTATGCAGGGAAGCCAGGCCTACCCCACTCCTAGGACTACAACACCTCCTGCAGCTTATATAAACCAACTCCCGGATTGCATTAGAGAGGAAAAAGGGCAAATTCACATTCCCCAGTGTACTTCCACAAGATAAATACTGGCATTTTTTTATCTAATTATTTTGATAGTTTTATTGAATTATCACTTGTGACATAGGCAAATTTACGTTCATATAAAAGTAATCAAACTATATTATATTGGGGGGTGTGGGGGGCATAGTGCCCCCCATATAGTTTGGGTATATATTATTTTCTGGAAAGAGTTATTCGTATGACTTGTAATAATCCATGTCTATGGTTTACAACATTTAAAATAGGTAGAGGGCTATGCCCCACACCGCCTCAATGTGGGGGGCTGTGCCCCCCACACCCCCTTACTAAATATACTAACTCCAGGATTGCACTACAGTGGGGAAAAGGGCATATACCTGATAGACGAAATGAGTTTCAGTCAAATGAGTTTTCAGTGAAGTGAGCTGTCAGTGAATTGTGCTCAGGCAATTCATTTTCGGTGAAACGAGGCTTAGATGAAATAAGTTTCAGTTAAATGTGTTTTCTATCAAACAAAGTAGACCCACATATATGTATGTGTGTGTATATATATATATATATATATATTCTTATCTTTCTCTCCTGAAAACAAAAAGACAATTAAAAAGGCATACATTTGTGTGGGGTATATCTTGTTTATACTGCCTGAGAAAAGTGCTAAATATTGAGGTATTTTTGGGTGGCAAAGTAAGTGATCTGACAGAGCAGATAATTACAGCAGTTAAGGAACTTCTTCCTCTAGGTCAGGGTTTGATGCCCTCAGTCTTTACTTGCCGGCTATAAAACTCTGAGCAAGTCATCTGAGCAGTTGATGTGCTTGGACAACAGGGAAAATTAGGCTAGGCATCCCAGTGACCTTCTCAGCACATGCCTGGTATCTACCTATGTACCTATGAGATGTGGTATATATCTGTTAATAATGTGCAAATACACTGGCAAATACCATTTTTAGAAGAGTATGAGCACTCCAAACCTAGTGTGGTAATAGCTGTAACATACTAGGAGAGGTGTAAAAGGCTGGGGACTAGTTATCCAGAGTTTCATATTTAAAGATCTATGGGGGAAAAAAGCTGAATGTTAACTTAGTCAGGTTATCTGCAAGGTGTAAGAGAAAGTAATTGATTTTGATAGCGATATGTAACAAAGAAGGTCATGGTGCTATATTCTTCTAATAGCTCCTATGCGGAAATTATTTGGAATGAGCTGTGGTATAAGTCTCCCAGATTTCATATTTCTCTGATTTGAAACATATGGGAGAAGTATAAAATTCCATACCCATATCCACTAAATCAAAGAAATATGCAGATAAGTTAGGAATAAGAAAACGTACTGTCTTTCATTTCATGAATTTGCATGTTTTTCCATTGCATCTTTTCACAGGTCAGATATACGGTTCCCTATTACGTGATCGAAACCTTAGGTTATCGAACACCTAAAGGTTGAAAACTAAATCTCGAAGTCTGAAAACTGTGAACGGCCGTTTCCACACAGGGAACTGAGTCATTTGGCCGTTACATGGATTTTATTCTTTCTCCACTGTAGAGCAATCTTGGAGTTGGTATATTTAGTTAGGGGGGTGTGGGGGCACAGCCCCCCCACATGGGGGCTGGGGGGTGAAGGCCCCCACTTAATTTCTGTTTAAAACTGTTTTTTTTTTTAAATTTGGCCAACAGCTTTGTTTCCCTATGTGGAAACGGCTGTTTTCGATGTTAAGGTTTTGATATTTTCTGATTGACCTTTAGGTGTTCGATAATATAAGGTTTCGATCACATAATATAGACCCAGATATACCAAATCATATCTCTCAACTGTACAGATTTTTACAGATTGTACAGATTTTGGCCTCATATTTTTGTTCTTTTTTTCATAAAATAGTTTTTTGCTGGCAAATTAGTGGTAAATCATTAAAGGTTGAAGTTTGAAAATAATGACAAACATTTGAGTTTCATTCTTCATGTCTTTCAGAAAATTCATGCTAATGCAAAACCTGACATTCTATCAATTTTCTAAGTCTGTAAGAGCAATATTTAAAAATTGTCCCTAGTTTTGGGCCCTTGTCCCAGTTTTATGTATTGCTTTGTCCAGATTTCTTGCTGTAAGAGTTTGTGAGGTATGTACCAGACTGAAGACTTTCTGGGCTAAAAAATGTTACATTATATGTATTTTATGAAGTAGGTGAAAAGCTTTTGTGATGTTTCCTTTTAAATGTGGACACTAAGCTGCAAAAGCTTCATCTACTTTAGTTTAATTAATAAAATAAAGCTAAGGTTTGTTAATTAAAGAGGAAATACTATAACACTGTTTTTTTCCCTAGCTTGAGTAAATATTTGATCCAAACAAAGCATTCTGGCCTTGCAGTTTTATTGTAATCAATAAGGAGAGAATGAATGTCACATAAATATTTACAACACATCATATAAGTTTATATTACTGCTTGGTTCCCATACCAAGCAACTCTGATGTCATATAAAGCACGACTAGTGGAAGCAGAACACGTGACTTAATATGTGATTTTACATTTAGCAAGGAAAAAAGCCTGACCTGCAGAATCATAAGATTGCAGTGTTGTGATATATCATGACACTCTACTGGGATGCTGGGTTACAGGTAGAAAACAACTTAAACAAGCCAACTATGCTGAAGTGATGAACATTTTCTGTTACTGAAAGATGTATCAACATTCATTTGTGGGGCCTCCATGTTCACTCACATCGCACAACTGACTGATATTAGTGGAAAAGCTGAAATTAATTACAATGTATAATGTTTCTTTTTTACTGTTTTAATGTAATACAAACATGCATTAAAATGTGCAAAGTCTGAACAATGCGATTCGTTGACAACAAAGTGCTTTGGAAAAAAAGAAACAGTACCAAGAGAATATATACAAAAGGTGAACCACCTGACATCTGAACATCTGCTGGGTCCAGTAATAATAATACATACAATGTATGTTGTACATAGGTATGTATGTTGCACATGCATGCATCTGGTTTCTGAGTTTCTTCTTGCCTTTTTTTCAATAATCTGCTTCCTATAATTGCATTCAATAACCTTATTATACAGAAGTTGTACATTAGAATGCTTACAAATCACTGTAGGAAACGTGAGATATTATCAATCAATGAGTTCAAAACTGGGTGTCAGTGAAGTCCCCATGGTCAGGTATGAACAAGATAAGTCCCAGAATTCAATAAAATCCATGTAGGCTCCATGTAAAGAGTACCCAGAATGTATCCATGTATACGGCCACAGTTCCTCACTGGCAGCGCACCATACATATTAATTATGACGCTCTGCCGAGAAGATGACAATAACACAGACACTGAATACATGCAAGCAGCAGTGTAAAGGCTGTCCCATACTTGTGGACTGTCCAGAAAATATCTGTACAGATGGTAAGCACAGGACAGTATTTTATTATTTTTTTTTTATTTTTATGTGTTGCTTGCATGGTGCACCATGGTGCTTAGCAATATCAAGCTGCTCTTATACATATACACCCGAAATCTGCTGTATATCTAAAAATAGAAACCGGATGTAATCAATTGCAATTTTTTTAATTTGGTCTCTCCCAGTTTGCCCTGTGCAGTGCAGTGCTTAGTGATGCCGAGCTGCACTTATAGATATACACCTGACATCTGCTATATATCTAAAAATAAAAACTGGATGTAATCAATTATAATGTTTTTTTTTTTTTTGGGGTGTCCATGTTTGTGCGGAGCAGCGCAGTGCTTAGCAATGCCATCATACATCTAAAAATAGAAAGTGGATGTATTTAATTATTGTAGTTGCATTGTGCTTAGCAACACACAAACCAGAGCAGCTTCCCTGTGCAATGCTAAGAGGAATCTTAGTAGTATATCTGAAGATATACTGCTTTCCTGGACTATCCAAGTAGCTAGGTAGGTTGAGTCATGACCTACAGTGTAGTAGGTCCGAGGTTCAAGTCCTGACTAGTCGTATGTTTTACATTTATTGCTATGAAAATGTGTCAGGTGACTGAAACATCACTTTAATTTAAAATTAAAAAAATTGTTGCATTTAGAAAAGCTGCACAATGCTAAGCACCACTTAAACATGGTTAATAGTCTACAATGTTTGCGCGTTGCTAAGCTATGCTTAAACATGTCTTGTAACAATTTGTGCAATACTCACCTTCACTGAAATGGTTTGTGCAAGTTTATATGAAGCTAAGTGACAGTGATTTTTTGAAAGTTACAGTATGATGTGTAAGGACAGGAATGCAGCCTATATAAAGTCCAATAGGTGGGAATTTCACACCATTCATTGGAGTCTTCATATGGCTGTCGATATGCCTGGTGGTGTTGGAAGGGGAGCATGCTTTCAGGTGCAGAGGAAGGGGTGTGCAGGAGTCCAAAGTGTTTGCTGGACTCCTGGTGAAAAAACATGAACCTTGGTTGCGGCAGAGTGATTACCAGGGCTCAGACTGTAAGTCTGAGGCCTAGGATTGGTTGGCTAGGGAACTTACCAGTGCTACTGGTATCCCTGCACTGGTGAGTAGTGTTATCACCACTAGGATAACCTGAAGCAGAGGAAGAGGGGAACCTTGGACACCTGGGTCCAAGAAGCTCAGGCTGGAAAGATCCCACAGATATGTAAGTATGCTTGTCAGTACTTTAGAAATACTCAAGATGAATCTGTGCAAAACTGGTATGCATTTCAACAGCTGCAGACAAGAGGGGTCACAATGTTCAGTCCGATGCAGAGCACCTAGCCAGGATGAGGCAAGAGTGTGGTAAGTAGGGAAACATCAAAGTAATAATGTAATGCATAACGTAATCTTATAATAAATTAGTTATAGAGTTTTCAGTCTTAACAGTCAGGTATAATATACCTGGGACATGTAACATGTTTAGTAATGTGTCACTACCTGAAATGGTAGAGCAGGTTAAATCAGGTAAACATGCAGTACTGTGTAGTATATCTGCCAAACATCAGTTAATGTTGTGGTCTAGCAATATTAAGAGTCACTGTTCTAGTCTGCCCATTGTTTGAAATATGTTGTAGATTGCACTTAATTAATGGACAGGCTATATGGGTTATCTATTAGACATCTTTCACAGCTATCCATGGTCTGCATGCCAGACTCGAAGCAACATTAGTCAATAAAATCTAAAGGGTGATGGTCCTTTGATATGTATTATTTTCATATGAAGTGTTCACTATTCCTGTATTCACTGCATATGTGTACTAATCTGACACCAGTCAACTGTGAAATGTAAATGGATAAATAATGAAGCAAAAACTGTCTGAAATAAATGTAGTGCATTACCCAGAGTAAGGATAAAGCCTGTGTTCTACTTATTTTAAATGACATAATGCTGTATATTCCACCAAAGCAATGAACGTGGTATAAGGGTAAGGTTACTGATGTCCTGGACTGCTATCCATATGTCTAAATGGCAGATATTAGGGAACATTTTCAATGCACTCAACTGTTAAATGTTAACAGAAAAAAGAATGTAGCCACAAATGTCTGAAATGCATTTAGTGCAATAACCAGAGTAAGATTTAAGCCTGTGTCTTGTTCAGTCTGTCTGAAATAATGCAGTATATTCCACCCAAGCAATTAACACAGTATATGGGTAAGATAACTGAAGTCCTGGACTGCTATCTATGTGTCTAAATGCCAGATTTAAAGGAACATTATCAATAAAGTTTAAAATAAGATTCTGCTTTGATAACTGCTGTATTCAACTGAAGTGCTCATTATTCATGTGTTCACTCCATTTGGTTTCCAGTGTGATACCATGCACATGGCTATGCATGTGTGTAAACATAGGGTTTAACACAAAATGTTGCAATAAAAGTCATAAAGCAGAATAGTACTTTGAGAATTCATGATATTGAAATAAAGTGCACATAATTCCTGCAGTCACTGCTTCTGGATTCTAATCCCATGGCAGCAGATTACAAATAACCAGCTGTCTAGTGTACTTAGTGTACACAAACATACCTCTCAACTTTCACACTTTTGGAGAATATAATGACTAGTGCCCCATATGACTGACCATCGATTACATTACTTGGAATGCAATTTATTGGCAAATCTGTTTACAGAACACCTTGGTGGTAATGTATGAGCACACTATGTAAATATTTCCCTGTAGTTGTGCCTGTGTACCAGCATTTGTTAGTGCTTGGCCCATACTGTCCCATGTTAACAGGTTGAGAGGTATGGAAGTGATCATCATCTATACAAGAATTGTAGTCACTGGACTCACAACTGAAATTGCACATCTGTAGAAGTATGTATTAGTATCTGTGTAGTAATATTACCTGCAAAGTTACTACTGTTATGTTTTTCTCTCTCTCCCCACCCCTTATCTTCTTTAATTTATTAATGTTATTTACAATTATGATTTGATATTTATATATTTGCAACTAACTGTTATGTTGGCCTTATGTATTATTTCATACTGGTTTGCTGTTAACATACTTTCCTTATTGTTGTGTTTCTATAATTCTTTATATGTCATTTGATTAATCAATATTATCTTCCATTATGTTAATACTAACATTTGTTTGGTAATTTCTTTTGTTAACCTATGTTTATAATTAATTTACTATAGCACGACAAGGTTGGCCAACTCCTGGTGTGCCAACTACCTTGAATCCCCGGCCGTAGCACCTGGCCCCAGCACGTCTGGACTGCAGCATGGTGGTGCCCACTCTGCTGCCTCTGCACTACCTATGGCATCATGTAGTTCTGCCTCACAGGCTGGGGTCCCCTCTGGGAGCGGAGGTGGAGGGGGTGATTTTGTCACCCATGAAGAACTGCCAGAGTGGGTCAGTGGGTTGCTGCACCGAACTGTCGGTGCACACCTAGGCCAGATGGAGAGCATGCTGCCCTTCCTGGTGGGGCGGCTCTCACCCCAGATGCCAGCATCCACCACTGCCACCACAGGGGCAGTGAAGAAGCAGTGCTGACAGTCCCATGGGTGAGGACTTGAGTAGCACTGCTGCCGTGTGTAACGCTCATGGGACTGGGATTCCATAACATCCTCCCCATCCAAGGTGTTTACCCCCCCTTGTGTCACACACCAACTCTGTCTGCTGTCTTGTTTGTCTTGTCTGTCTGTAAAAGCTTCCTCACCTACCCAACTTACCTTCCTCACACATACCTATGTAGCTTTCCCAACATTCCACTTTCACCTTAAAAAAAGAAAACAAATGGGCACCTGTCCCAAAAAAAAAAATGTCCCATACATAACTCTCCATTGCACACACGTGTCTACTGGATACACGTAATTCAGTCCAATTGGCTTGATAATGCACTTATGTTGTCATCACCCCTCTCTGAGGGTGACACTCCAAATTCAGCTAAAAAACCTGTTAAAGTGCACAGTTGTTGCTGTTGAAGAAATGGATAGCTGTGGTTCTGTCCTACACCCATCCTGCACATCCCTACCTGCCTTTCACTATGATTTGCCCCTGCTTGCACCCCATTTCACCACTGTCCTATCTCCCTGTCTTTCTTGTCTTTAAAGATTTTTTGCATGATGTGGTGTGGTACGCCTCATCACTTAGCTATGCTAAATAGCATTACTTTGATATATGCTTTTGAAAAAAATATTAATCACATTCTTAAAGTGCACATGTGCCCTATTTGGAACTCAGTATCATTGCACTTGCAGAACAGTGGATCAAACCACCAAGCCACACAGCTGCTAATTAACACAGGTGTTTTAATCAAAACAGAGTAATGCTCAAGTTCCCATCATTAAGTGTGTTGAAGTGATGCTGTGCATTGTACTGCACTGTGCAAATCAGCTATGAGATTAATAGAAAAAAATAGCACTGTAATTGGCACTCTACTACAGAAATACGTCACTATAAAGCCAGACACATAAGCTTAGATGTAAGTGATGTATCTAATAGCAGGTAACCCTGCAATTATATGTACAACATGTAAGAACACACTTGTTAAAACATCAATGGAAAATAGTTTTTTAACTGGGACTCTGGTATACAAATACAACACTCTAAAGTCATACACATAATAATAGATGTAAGTAAGTATTTCACAGCAGTTAACTGTGTAATGATAACAACAACATGTAAAAATACACCTGCTGTAACAGTGGTGCTGTAGCTCAGTCTGTAAAATGCGTTGAGAGCATTACTCTTTGGTACACATGGTCCTGGGTTCAATTACAGCTGCGTCTAGCAATGAAAATACATGTATGTGGACATCAACATTATAAATTATGATATGTATGTCTGTCTCATCACCTATTTATCCATCCAAAGCAGTACAGTTGATATGTCTGCATCTAAATAATAGAGGTCATATGCCTACAGATAGGACCACTCTTAACTAGTTCTTGTACAACACTGGAAAGTGTAGAGAATGTCAGGACATGCATTAGCCTGAATTCCCAGAGGATTTTGAAGTGTGTACTGTAATTGTGGCCCAGTAATATCAGATTGCAGTCCATAATTATTTGCAGGCGATATCACACACAACCACAGCTGCCCAAGTAATATACATATATGGAGGTTGAGCTAGATGCTAGGGTTGTCAGCACACACTGATCATGGAACTACCATGACATAACATGTGACTTGGTTGTTGTTTAGCTGTGTAACATCATGGTTAACGCACCCCCTACCTTTTTTCTAGGATACACCAAGCATTTTGCCTTCTATTGTGTTACTGATACCGTTGGCTGACATACTTACCTGAAACACATATCTTAATTCCCAGTAGGATGAGTACCCTCAATGGCTCTGCATATACAACAAGGCTGTCACAGGTCCCACACTTGCCCTTAAAGCTTGTTGTCCTGCACTTTTCTACCTATGCCTATTGCCTGCAAAATCACCTGCAGCTTCAGCCTGTAGAACACACATTTGTATGTATAAAGTAGCTGCTACAGACATTCTCTCTGCCATGATGTAGTATCTGTACCCCAGCAATTTCCATCCCAACATATGAGAAAGGGGTTGTGGTCTAACTTTAGGCCTTATATCCTGTTCAGTGGCTGCATGGCATTGGCTGATTATACTGCAAATCAGCTGTCTTGGCCGCAATTATCATTTCAGAGGCACAGACTGGTTCAGAGGTCAACACTTACTAATGAGAACCATGTTAAAAAGGCAAACAGCTAGCTAGAGGAGCCATTGTGTATGAGAGTTGCTTCACAGGGTGAACCCATCGACACATTTATATATCTGCACCTTTCAATGCAGGAGTATTGTACTCTATCAGGTATGTAATCATTTTGTTTCCAGCATGATGCATATGTTTCAATATACTTAGGGGGAATGGGGATTACATCATTAAGCCTTTCTTAGAACTGTAATGATGACATGGCATTGATCTCCAAATGTGTTACACCTACAGAGGAACTAGAGTACAGTAAGTGTAGAATGCTTTTTGTTAATTAGGTATACCGGTCTGCTGGAAATTTCCCTTGATAGCAGTTGTAATACTATACTGCTATTTGTTCAGCACTGTTGTCTTTATATATTATAAGGGGGGTTTACACCTAGAGGCCACACTTTAATGGACTCCTGTATTGGGTGTGTGATCAAACATCAGTATCTGCCATGGCACAAACAGGAACAGCTGCCTATTGATACTATCCTAGATGCATCCACACCCTTTCTATGTTTGCATTGTGCTGAATATGAGATGTGTAATCAAGCAGTAAATACTGGTAGCCATCTGTTATTGCTGTTTCTCTACATACTGTACTCCCATGTATGTGATCCTGACATGTGTTCCCATTTTGGTGTCTTTCAGGAAATATATATCCCGATGCTGGGCCCCTTTTACAGATGCTGAAAATGATATCATCCTGGAGGCCTTGCATGAACACCATCAACTTCTACTGTCCAGGGGGAGGAAAAACAGGGAACAGCGGGCAGCATTATGGGCTGACCTGGTTCACAATGTGAATGCTATCGGTCACCAGAGCAAGACATATGAGCAAGTGAGACACTGTGTAACCAATATGATCAATGCAGCATGCAAAAGAGCAGCAGACATGGCCAAGGATTATGGTGCTACTGGTGGAAGGGCTGTGGTTGAACAACCACTGTCAGCTGCTGAGGAATTCCTGGTGAACCCAGGAACACAGTACAGCTCCCAGGCATCCATCACATGGTATGTCGTGGATGTGTGTGCCACCTTTTCCATGCAAGAGGAGCATCCTGGTATGCTTAGTAGGATCAGCAGTGGAATACTGTAGCATTCAGTGTGTCAGGGTATACATAGTTTTATGTGATTGTCAGGTTTCTGTTTTTTTTGGGGGGGGGGTTAGTTGCAGTTTGAATCTCATGCTCAGATTGTGACCAACATACCAATTAACATAGTAGCTACAGTAAATGTGAGCTATCTGGACATATTAACCCGTTATAGTGCAACATGTGGTACTGTATACATTACCTCTCCCTCAAATTTTCACAGGACCATCAGGAATTGGACATGGCCATGCACCTGCTCCTGGTAAGCACAACACTGTTTTGTTAGAGATGTAGATTTAGAGCAATGTAGTCACTAAAGTGTCATCCCAGACCTGCAGGCTGGATTGATGTACTGTCTGCACGATTGCCAACTGCACAGATATTTTCCAGCTGATCACAGTTTAGAATTATAACTATACCTTGTAGCTGTATAGGTGTGTCCACGCTGATAGATTTGACAGTATTTTCAGGGCATTACAGATTGCCATATGTGTCAACTTGCCAAATGTCAATAGTGTACATCATTGTTGCTCATGAGATTCTTGATTAAAAAGCTCTTTATTTACAAGTAGCTACAGATGTTTGTTAGAAAATGATGTCCTCATGTCCTAGTATATGAGGTTAGGGGTTAAACAAGTCTGTAATACTGATAGCATTGTATACAGTTTAATATATATTGTAAGATAGTACTGCAGAGCATAGTAGTACGGGTATTAATGTACTGCTTTTCCCTTTTTATTACAGCTGACTAGGGGGATAGGTCTCTGTCCCCTTTGCAGCCTGATGTCAGTGTCTCTTCAGACTCTGATGATGATGGTTGCCAAAGTGAGACATGGGTGGGGGTTGCAGGGGCCGAATCTGTCACAGCAGTTGACACCCCTTTTCTGCTGTCATTATCACCATACACAGTCAGTATGGCTAGGCATACCCAATCCCCTGAGTCCACAGATATTGGACAGTCAGAGGCTGGGGACATTGAACAGGAAAGTGTGGCTACTAGGGCTGCCATGAGTATCGATACTGGCCAAAGCCAAAGAGATGGTGAGGTTCCACACAGGCGGATTGATAGGGGTGCTTGTAAGAGGCCTGCTGTCCTTCCACCACCTGCTGCAGGTGTCTCATCACGTGTCACCCAGCGTATGTTTAGTGCCATCATGGAGGCACAGGCATTTAACGAAAGGAACTCCAGACAGATGCTCAGGGTTATGGATACAGCACAGTCTGACACCAGTGACTGCCTCCACTGCATTGCTGATACCCTGGATCTGTTAATGGACACAGTAGAAAGATGTTGGTCAGAGACTGATTGCAGAATATCTGTCTTGGAAGGCACACTGTCTGTGATGGAATGTCTGGTTAGAGTTGAGCTTCAGACTCATGGATGTAGGTCAGCAACTACATCTGCTGAGAGTCCATGCGGCTGTGCACAATCAGACTCCCATAGTGGCAGTACATCCAGTGCTCCAAAGGGGAGAATGCTGTCCACACCAAGATGTAGCAGGTCATGGGCTCATAGTCCTGGGCATTCCTGTGGAGGACATGGTCCCAGCAGACAGCAGTCACCCTCAGCTATTAGCCCAGCATCTGACTTTGGGCATGGAGGTGCCAGTGCAACACCTGGCAGAGCCAGTTCACGTGTTCGGGGGGTAGAGATTGTCAACTGTCAGCTCTACCATGCATGGTTCAAAGCTGTCCAAAATACTGACACATAGAGCTAGCAATAAGCTTGACTGTGTTCACCCAGACACTCACAAACCACTGTCACATTCAGGTCACCTACAGACACACATGGCACATTTCCATGGTCCATCTTGCCTTCTTCCCTTAATGACTCACACACAAGCTTGCCAACCTATTGGGTCAGCCTAGGCCTCCTGTACCCCCACAAAACACCCTGTGCAAGTGATGATACCTGTGCCACATCCCTGTCATCCTTGTCATCGATGCAGGGAAATGAAGCTATGTGTTTGTTGCACAGGGTGACTATCTAAATTACCATGAATTTGTTTCATCCACTCTTTGACATGCCACTTGTACTGGTCACTGACAGATATTGTTTGCTGCCATTTGTAATGAGTAAACCACATTATTTTGTGTACATTATGCTGGATGACATTGTAATGGCTCTATACTTACACAATGAAAGGTGTCTCATGGAACTGCTTATGTTTCAGTTTCAGGATTGTGTAGGCCATACCTATGGTTACGCAGGTACAATAAACCCATAAATGTCAGAGCAGAGGATGGAATGTCAGCACAGAAGAAAAATGTCCTCAGAAAGGTAAAGCAGTATAGATGCATGGCTCCAAAGATTCATATGTGTATAACAGGCTAAGAAGAACAATCAATTCTTTCAGCCTAGTCATGCATCCCTAATTTCTGACAAGGTCTGGTACCATTGGTAAGTGTAAGCAGGGTTTTGGGAACTGACACATCTACAAGCTGTGGTGTACAAGATGAACCATTTACAATTTCCCAGTGTCCATAACAGACATTTGTCCTAAACCAGTTATGATTGTCTTGTCAGCATCCCATTGTGTAACTTGCACATGATGTGAGTTACAGCGGACATGTGCCTGACATGGATGGGTAGCCTGTTACATATAGGGTGTATTGTGTGAGTTACATACCTGTCTCTCCAGCATATCCTATTTATACCACAGTCAATGTATAGCTGTGTAGAACAGGTAATTCTCATGCTAGTCCTTTCTTGGATATGCAGGAGGAACACAGTGGGATCTGACACCTCCTTGTATGGAAGCCATACACCTCCCCTCCAAGGTATGTAGGAGACAAAATACACAGTTAAGGCCTTGACACAGTCTTCATAGGACATGTTATAGACACTGTGTATTGGTTTTCTGTGGAACCTCTGTGTCTGTTACAGTTGTCGGATATGCCTCTGGAGTTACATAGCAAAGGTGGTATTGCACTCCATGATAAGTGTGTGAGTGCCAAATACAGTGTAACAATAATATTCTGGGATGTACATGCCATACCTTTCTCTATAGGTTGTGCAACATGGAATGAATCCTCACATCTTACCAACCAGTGAAAGTTTAAGGCTACATCACTCTCTGTATGGGTCGACTGTTGGGTTCGCGGACAATATGATATTTTCCAGGCATGGATGACTTCCAAAAGTATAGTATTATGCCTTCCTTAGCATTTAGTATTTGTCAGTGGCTCTGACAACAACTGAATGTGTGTGTCAGCCCATTCTGGATTACTGTTGGTTCTGGGTGGGATTTAGTGACAGCTCCTAATTTGTAATCATCTGCAAATGTACTCACTCTGAGGTCACTGACAGTGGCCATGACCACAGAGCAGGGTATAGCTAGAAGGGGTAGTCCCAGGAATGATGTGTGAGGGAAGTCCACTGGTGACTGGCATCACCGTAGTGGTGGACTACCCAGTGGTATCTTCCTGGATAATGACTGTCAGACACTTAGCTATCCACTGACTGACATACTAGTCTGTAAATAACCTCTACAGTGTTTCAACAATGCCTGATGGCCTAATGCTGTCAAATTCCTTCTCAGGCCATGGTAGGTGGAGTGAGTCATTTTCCCCTCATCCATTGCATAGTTTAACACTCAATGAGGTAGACTGGTTTTGGCAGGCATGATCTAACTTTGAACAAAACAAACTGGGTTTGGGCCAGTGTCTGCAGGTGTTCTACATTGTTACTGATCATTTCCATGATAAGTGTTTTCATGGTTTTAAATATAAGAGTACTGAAACATCTGGGGACAGTGCTTGTCACTGGATGCTAGTTGTCCTGTGTGCAACTAAGCATTTCAGTTAATTCCATCATGGTTTCTAACAAGATAGTCATCCAAGATGCCTGTGTCTGTAAAGAACACAGGCAAACAATGGAGGGGAAAGTCATACATACATCCTGTGAAGGTAAGGAGGGCATGTTTACACAGTTATTCTGCAGATGGACACTATTCATGCAGTGTGTACTGAAATGACACAATTACCTTGTGAGGAATGCTGACAAGAGGGGAGACCCCTGTAATGCTGGTGTCTGGCTACTACCATTGCTGGTCTCACCACAGCCACTCTCTCTTGGGATACCGTGCTCATATACTTTGTCTCTCACCAGAAGCAAAACATTAGTACCAAGCTCAACATGAGGAGCAGGCCACAGCCTGTTTGTTTATCCACATAGTTGTCCCATGTCATGCAAGGGTCTGTAGGCTTCACATACCCTTTTCCAGGTAGATGCCTTGATTAGCAACCAGAGCACTCATTTGAGTTTTGGGATGTATTATGCCTTGTATTGCAGGGTTGTGCATTTTTCACAAGGGTACTGAACAGATGGTGAGTTGGAGCACAGCTGGAGTGTCACAATATAATGTTCACTGTCCGGTGATACAGACATCCAATGTTGCTCAAGCAAGCACCACAGTGGCAGTGATCCCTCTTGGTGACACTTTCACAGCAGTTCATGCAGCCTGACCTTCAACAGCTTCATGGTGTACATCTATGTAACATGGATCTGAGGCCTACTGCAGAGGAGTGGCCACCTTTGGCCAAAGTGTGTGTACCTCACACATGTTCTAGATATATCAAACTATACATTTATGCAACCTGAATACGTCTGTGTTCCCACATCTTGTCACACAACATCCAGTTTGCTGTCTGGTTGCTTGAGAGACACTGTAGACTAGCAAGGCTGAAGTAATGACTGCAAAGTTGAACAAGGTCTCTGTGCATGCACAGATATCCACATCTCCACTGCAAGGAGTGCCTACAGACAGAGTGTTTGAGGATATCAACCCCAAGGGTGTAGCAGCATGAACCTAACTTAGTTGGAGTTGTACATCATCACATTTGTAGGTATGCTATTGTGACCATTCCTAATACTGGATTATGGTACAAGGGCCACATGCCTGGCAAAGCATTGTACTCACTCAACCACATCATGGCACACTGCCAGGTGCTGTGTTACCTTATGAGAACTACATAAAGGTAATAACATGTTATAGTTCAGCATCTGTCAAGCCACTTCCCAACGATGGGCTGCTGTGACATACACACATGCAAGACTTGATTGCTAATGTCATTATTAGTGACCACTGTCAAGATGTGGAAAGTGTCCCCACCCCTATACTCCTATGCCACACAAGTACAATGTGAGAGATGTGACTATACTGCAAACCTTGATTTGATGCTGTCTCACACAACTGTCAGTGCATTTGACAACGAGCAGCCTCCCAACATGCACACCTCACCATATACTCCACCCACACCCACATCACAAACACCTGCATGTGTGGAGCTCCTTACTAGACACATACCCAAGCAACAGACACCTCAGAAACACAATTGCAAGCTCACACACATAATCATACATCTTCAGAGCACAGTACACATACTAGCGCATGCATCACTGTCTCAATGGTCAAACACCTGAGGCAAAACACAAACTCAAACCTATTATTCATAGGTAATTACATCATGAGACACACTGATGTCCCTCTCACCAGGCTACATATGTGAAAGGTCACATTTAGGTGTCTGTGAGGTGCCAGGATAAGCCATACCACACATGCATGCAGATTTTTCAACATCAGGTAACATTATGATGACTTCATAGGTCCTGTTGGTGTGTACAACTTGAGACATACCTCAATGGACTATATGCAGACACATGACTGAGCTTACATATTCTGTGTGTCTGGCAGGTATGCTCATAGCCTTCAGCTGCATTTTATCTTCACCTAGGATGATGGCTTAATACACACAGAAAATGACTAAAGTCAATAATTGGCTTATCATGTGGTGTCATTGTAAAGGAATCTTGTGCATGTCAGCTGGGGATGACTTGCTCAACAGACATCTATGCTTTTCCACAGATGGTGTTCATCTGTCACAACTGGGAGTTTTTGTACTGGACAAGGCTTCTGGCATCCCAATAGTGCATCTAATAGGTGGCGTCTCAAGGGAAAACTTTCCAATGAGGAAACACTATCTTCAAACAACATCACAGTTATGCTGCTACTTGCTAGAAATGCCAGCACTACACACCACTGACTGGAAAGTGTCCCCACCTTGGAAGATGCAGACACTTATGCAGTCACACACACCTGGTTCAAGGCTGTGGACAGCACCACATCCATTCCAGGCTACACGACCTTCCGCATGTTCAGACCTCAAACTGAAGTGTGCCAGGTAATGTAGGTGGTGTATCCATATTCGTTAAAGATATATACACATCTAGCTTGGTTAAACAGTGTGATTCCCTGGAGACACTGCAGGTGCTAATCACTGCTAGTAGGCCACCTAATGAAGCCATTGCCAGCTATGGGGCAACTCCATGAATCAGGACACCCATTGTGCTAATTTGAATCTACTTGTATCTATCAAGATACATCACAACACCATGCTGTGGGATGACTTTCACTATCCACCAACTGTGTTGGTTACTCATGCTCAAACTCACTTGCCCAAAGGTTATTCCATATCCTTAACTACAATGCCCTGAACCTGTGGAGTGACATCCTCACAAGGGTAACTGATGTCCTGCATCAGGTGCTCACCACTGTGGATGACCACTGTAGCACCTCCACTGTGAGGTCCTCCCTGGTGAGATCTGACCACAAATCGGTCTCTTTAAAAGTAAGAATCACACCTGAACCCCCCCCTCCCCTTGCAGCAAACACAGTAATAAACTTCAACAAAGCAAATTATAATCTCCTATGGGATGGTACATGCTGCTTAACTGCATCTCTCCCACAGATGGGACAAGCAACAATGCCGAGCTCTACACCAATGCTTTATGCAAGTACCTGTACAACTGCATAGACTCAGCTGTACCTGATAAGAGGAAAACAAGCTCCTCATGGCACAGCAAACTTGCAGAGGTCATACAATTCCCCAGTCATGTCAATCTCCTACAAGACGGTCATCATGAACAAATGCTTGTTGACATACTCGTGTCCATAAACTCCATGCAAATGTGTATGTAGTATAATTTCCACTGCTAACACCAATTTTCCTGGTAAGTAGCACATCAGTAGCAACATCTGATGTACATACTGATGGGTGATAGACCTGGGCACACAGGCCTGGCCACACAGGTTTACACCTACTTTACCATATATCACCATGTCTACCCAGTGGTAAGAAGGGAAGTATATCATTCTTATGTCTTTACTGAGGGCACTGTCACCTGATAATGATGTAGTTATAAACTCTGTGTACTCTTCCCTCAGCATAGCAATATTTGACTGCAATGGCTGTTTTTAATGTACTTTTCCAAGTACCAGTGGCAATTGCACAGAACACAAAGGTTCCTCACAAGGGAACTTCAAGTCCTCAGTATCTGTTCTATGGGGATCGTCTGAAATAACTGTCATTGTAACTTGTGTCATATAGACTACTCAGACATGATCTCTGCCTTGCATATAGGGCAATGTGTGACCCTGTTGAACTGGAAATGCTGCATATCTGTAGGTGGAATGAAGATTACTCACCTTTTTTAATTGCTCCACATCTTTTGGGTTTCTAATACCATGATGGGAATGGACCCCATTCCTAAGCCAAAATATTATAAAAGTTCATAAAATTAGTTTTGTTTCCATCTTTGACATCAGCCAGAAGTGCTCTATGCAGCACCTGCAGTGTGGCCAGTAATGACTCCTTCTGCAATTCGCATGGGGTTAGATGGATTGGTAACATATCTAAATATGCTTGTAGATTCTTTTTTATAAGACCTGTTGCTCCTACTACTATTGGAACTGTCTGGTTATCTTTCTTCCACATTGCTTTCATTTTTGCCTGCAAATCCTGATATTTTATAACTTTGTGCCTCTCTGTATGCAAGACACTGTAGTCACTGGGTGCAGTGATTTCAATGATCAATGCTACTTTTGTCTTCTTTTCATGGACCAATATATCCAGTTTTCTAGCATCTGTCTTTTGAACTGTTGGTAATCGGTGATTCCATGTGATGTAGACTTCATCATTTTCTATGATGCTTTGTGGCTCATGTTTTCAGGGTTGTTCAGCCACTTCAGTACCATAATGTTTGCACAGTCCCCAGTGCAACAGTCTTGCCACATTATTATGCCTTTCAGTATATAGTCCTTCTACCATTAATATGTCACAACCAGCAATGAGGTGTGTGACCATTTCCAATTCTGTTTTACAAAACCTACATTTGTCTGTTTTGTTTCTCCCACATGCTCAGTGGACTTAATAAACCAACATGTACGCAGCCCACTATCGTGGGCCGCCAATATTAACCTTTCATCTCTTAGTTTGAATTTGCCTCTCCTTAACCATTCCTGAGTTTGATCCAGCTCAACATGAGGTTCTTCCGGAGGTTTTCTATACGTGCAACTATATTCATGGATTTTCCACATTTTTTGCCTTTTCATCTGATCCTTCACCTTATATTCTTTGTTTTGTTTTGTTTTTTTTTTTTTTTTGTTTTTTTTTTTATTGGCACATTCAGTTGCTGCCTATTTTTATCTACTTCTGGTTTGATTTCAATTCCCACTTGACGCCAATATGTTTCTGCTAGACTAAGCAGGGAAGTCATCTTAGATTTATTCTCCTCATGTTTCAAAACTTTCACTACATTTGGGTCTTGTGAGGTCTGACCTCAGAGGTCAGCAGATATATGTGCAGTCCCATGATTGCAGATCTATACATGTAATCAGTTTCAAGGAGGCCCATACCTCCTACAGAATGCAGAATATATAATCTTGGCATGCATTGATTTTTACAAATCATTTGGTGAGCACGTGCTGTAAGGACATTAACCTGGTATGTGACATTACTAATACATGCTGATGGGGGAGATATGTCTACCAGACTTTAACAAACCTTTGCAATAGACTCCCACCTAATGGCAAACAGTGCACCTCATTGGTCCTCTGTATGATTGTATGGATGACCGTCATTTCACCACAGGGCTTCTGCATGTGTATCTCATGGACAGAGAAAATATGTGCTGATCCTGTAAATAAGGGTAAGAACTTGACTAGGATTTTAATGGACCTAGGGCCATTAGGCTACCAATGTCCAATGATCCCATGATCACATATGCTGATCTAGAATGGTCTAACATCCACACAAACAAACCTTAAAAAACAGATATTTGGATGTACCACCATGAACACAGCACAGATTTCACATAAAAATTTTAATGCAACAACACCAATAAAATAGGCAAGCAGGACAAGTGCTTTTGGCCTTAGTCTTCTTCAGATCCTGTTTACTAGGCCTAAAACTGAATGTTTAAAAACTTGGATAGACCAATCACGGTCTTTTGAAATCCATTGCATCACTTCCTCATGCAGTAGTTGTCACTCAAAAGACCATTCCTTCAATTTACATCACTTCCTCATAGTAGCTATGAAGCATTCCCCATAGTAGCTGTCACTCAAATGAACACTCCTTATTTTGGGCCAATGGTGTTGAAGCTGTTGCTATCTCCTCCTATTTAGACCACATTCTTTCAGAATTGGTTTCAATGGTACCATTCCATTCAAGCCTGGAGGGCAATCTGCCCTTAGGTCTATTATCCATTTGAGTTCTTCTACCTCCATTCTATTCTGCAAGTCACCTCCTCTCGATGTTTCTTTTACAATAGAGATGACCATAAACTTGAATGAGTGGGTGTTATTAAGCTTCACATGTGAATAGAGAGCATTTGTTTCTACTTTATTCCTTATATCAGATAAATGCCATAGGATACGCTCTTTTAGCATTCTCTTTGTTTTGCTTATATAATAGGCTGAGCAAAGAGACCATGTAGCAATATAAATCACATTTTTGGTGGTACAAGTAGCCCAACTTTGTAGACTATAGCATTTTCCTGTTTTTTGATGTTTGAAAACGTTACTTGTATCAATCAAATGACAAGCCTTACAGCAGCCACATTTCCAAGTGCCTCTATGTGTATATGCAATATTATTTGCTCCTTTATTAATGCCATCCTTGTGGCATAACAGGCTCTTCAAGTTTTTCTTATTTCTGAAAGCAAAGCTGGGGTTATCACCAACAATTTCATTTATTTTGGCATCAGATGTCAATACTGGCCAATACTTTTTAACGACATCACATATTGTCTTGTTGTCAGTACTATAAGTTAGAATGCATTTTACTTTATTTGTAGTGGGTACTGTTGAACTTGTTTGCTCATAATTTTGATGCTTGGAATAGTAGGGTTTCCTTTAGCAGATCTCAACTCACTTGTTTTCATAGCATTCATCCTAATGGAATTTTCAGTATAACCTCTCTCCTTGAAGTTTTTTAATAGTTCCTTATGTTCCTTCAGGAAGGTTTCCTCTTTGGTACATAGCTTCGAGATATGCATCATTTGATTATCTACTATGTTCCTGAAAACATGCCTGGGATGTATGCTGGTGGAATGCAACATATGGTTGCGCCACATAGGTTTTCTGCACAATGCAGTATCAATGCCTGTGGAACCCAGATGTGCCTTCACATTTAAGTACTCAATCTCTTTATCAGATGACTTAACATCAAATTTTAGAAATGTGGTTGTACTCAGTAAGAAATCAACAAACTCATTTAAAATAGCTTTATTCCCTTCCCACAGAAGAAAAACATAATCCACAAATCTATTGTAGAATCTCTTTCTCTCATCTGCAAACCATTGCTCTTCCCATTGCGCCAAAATAAGGTTCGCATAGGTGTTTGCACAGGGAGTGCCCATGGCTACCCCCCATTTCTGCCAGTAGTGTTTATTTCCATATATGAAGACATTGTTCTCTAGCACTAGCTCTAAAAGGCTACATAAAAGATCAACATCCACCAGTTAAAGATCAGCATAGTCTCTTATGGCCTCTATTCCATACTTATTTGGAATACATGTAAATAAACTGTTCCAGGGGCGGCTCGTGGCATCGGACTGCCGGACTGCAGCTCCCTCAGCAAAAAAAAAGAAAAAGTACCTTTTTGTGTTTTGTGTAGTAGACAGTATTCTTTTTTTGTTTACTTTGTCTCGTCCGCGTGACCGAGTCAAGTTCCTTCCTGCCTCAGCAAGTACGTGCATGTGCACTTTAACCGCCTCGGGTTGCGGCGGTTTTAAATAAAGATTTTTTTTTTGTTTTTGTTGCAGCCCGGTGAACTAATTAAGGCATCAGTGTGATGCCCAGCAGTCTATTCGGTTCCAAACCGCATAGAAAGAAAGGGTCGGACTGGCACGTCCGCAGGCATGTACATGACGGTTTAAGCAATGCTGCTGATTGGTTGCCGCTCTCTTCCCGGGCTTTATGTGCTGGGAAAAGAGTGAGAATCAAACAGTTTCAGTTGGGGACTGAATGATTCCTGATCGTGACTGAGTCGATCACACAGGGAAGGTCAAACTCTAAGGATTTACCTATTTTTGTATATTTTTTGGGCGGCCTAACTATATTAATTTTTGGCAGCTGTGCTGAAGAAGAAAAGTGAAGAAAGAAGTAGAACAATAAGTTGAAAGAAGAAGAAGAAGAGCAGAGTAGAGTACAGTACAGAGAGTTTTCTTCTTGGTGGTATATATAATATACATTTTATTTTTTATTGTCCCAGCCAACTGCATCTTTGGGCATATGGCTTTGATCCAACTGAAATTAAATAATTGTTATTGTACATTTAGTCATTTATAAATATGTAAACAAATAGATGAGCCACTGAATTGATATTGATCATAAGCTTGTGTCTCGTTTGCAGATGACTTACACACAGGTGAATGTTGAAATAAGTAAATATCACTTACATGGAAATGTTATTATATTTAGACAAAAAAAAGTTTTGGTATATTTTCATTAAGTTCACTCAATTAAATGATTGAAACTTTCTCAGGCCATGACAGAATGCCATTCAATTAAAATGCATTTTATACATGACTGTAAAAAAATGTCACTGGCATGTTTTGACAGATAAAATGCTTTTGTTAGGTTGGAAAGCTTGATATTTCTTTTCTATCTCCATTACAAGTTTCAAGACAGTGTACTAGCACTGTTTCAGTCAAATTTGTATTTCCCAGACAGAGTGTTTCACAGGGCACTCTGTATCACAGGGACAAAATGTAGCATTTAAGTTATGCCATGTGTAACCTGAGACATTGTCCATCCTTTTTTTTTTTTTTTTTTTTTTCAAAACAGGTTTATTGTTTTAACATATAAGAGAAATATCATAACAATTTTATACAAGTAATTAAAAATAGGTATTATTATAATATTCAACAAAACAACTAAAGTATTTACAAAGACATCCACTACAATCAGATCAATTAATTAAACTAAAATACCATGCTATTGAAATTAAATTTTTTTTTAACAAATTTTGTAAATTATCCCATACAATAAAATAAGATGTTTTTCTATTTGTTCTAGTCCTAATTGTGTTTATTTCCATATGGCACACTATATTCATAACATTTTTAAATTCATTGAACGAAGGAGGTGTATCTGAAATCCAATTTCTAGTTATTATTTTCCTAGCCACTGCTAGAATAGACCATAACAAGGGAAGCTTAACCTTTTAACACTTTGAGGTACAGGTGTGTTGAATAATATAAGAGATTTAGAAATAATGAAATTATCTGTAAAAAGAGCCTGCAAAATTCATTAATTGACTTCCAGTATTCTTTCAATTTTATACAGTCATAAAACATATGAGCCCAGTCAGCATTAATTTCTACATTACATCTCTTACATAGATTATCTTTATTATTTATTTTATTCATCATCAAAGGTGTATAAAAAGATCTATGTAAAATTTCCATGTATAAAGTCTCCAGACAATGGAAGACGTAGTTCTATAAGCAGATTCCAATATATATTGTTTATCTTGTTGATTTGGTGGGTCCCCATTAATAGAAGTGAAATAATTCCAGTATGAATCTACACTGTAAAAAGTTTCTTGTCTGATAACTTTATGTATGTATGAAAGTTTACCTTTATCAGAAACTTTATGTTGTAAATTTAATATCAAGTAATCAATCAGTGTTGGAATAGATTCTTTAACAGTTATAGACATTAAATCTATTTTATTAATGAGATGTTGTCTAAAGGTCTGAACCTCTAACCATCAAGTTTCTCTTAGATCAAATTCTTGTTTTAAGAAATCTAGATTTTAACTTTATTATCAGATATCAACTGATACCAGTACTTTAGATCATTATCTATAGCTAAATGAGTTCCTTCAGATGTAGATGACAAAAGCATACCCTGAGTATACATTATAGGAAATACAATAAAATTCCATTCCCTATACTTAGGGTGCATGAATATAAAGTTACGATAACTAATAATAATATTTAATGGGTAACAAACCATATGTTTAGGTGTAATAGGTGAAGTACAAAATTCCTTTAGTAACCATAACATGGAGTTATTTACAATCATATTTTTATGTGTTAAGGAGATTTTCATGAAGTGTATACTAATTAGCTCCCAATAATCTTTCCATTTTGTGACATATGACTGATCTATTAATAAAGTAATAACTTTTACAATAGAAGAGATAGTATATAAATTAAAGTCTGGAAAAGTAATACCCCCTTGAGACCAGCTATTAGTATGTTTCTTTAATGCAATCCTAGGTCTATTAGGTGCCCATAAGAAATTTAACATTAGTGTGTTCAGTTTCTTGATAATTATTTTTGTAGGTGGAAGTATTATTGATTGTATTAAGTATAAAATCTTGGGGAATATTATCATTTTAATAATTGTAAGTCTCTCCTCCATAGTAAAACATATTATTCCAGGTATTAAAAAGATTTTGTATATTAAGAAAACAGGTATTATAATTATTATATATAATAGATTTAATATCTTTAGATAGTATTATACCTAAATAAGTTATCTGACCTGAATTGGGTACATATTTAGTAAAATCACTAATGAGAATATTTTTTCGTGTATATATAGGTAGTATTTTAGTTTTTCTTCATTGAATATTAAACCAGAAATACTTTTAAAATTCATCATGTTATCAAATAGAGACTGTATAGAAGAATTAGATCCTGCTGATGTAATTAGAACATCATCTGCAAAAGTTGAATTTTGATGTTGTATTTTCATCTATTTCAAAACCCTCTATGTCAGTACTGTTTCTGATCAGATTAGCCCAAGGCTCCATTACTAAAGTGAATAATAGTGGAGAAAGTGGACATCCTTGTTTTGTACCTTTAAGAATGGGTATTTTTTGTGAAACATATGTTCCTACCTTAACATAAGCCAACGTTCCTTTGTATAAATGTTCAATTAGATTTACAAATGCATCCGAGAAGTTTGTGCACTTCATTAAGGTAAACAGATAGTCCCAACTTACTGAATCAAATGCTGAACTTATATCAAGACTAATATGTGTTAAATCTTTCTTTTTCCTATTTGCAAAATCTATTAATGTTAAAGTTCTTCTTATATTATCAAAAGTATTTCTATTTACAATGAAGCCTGTCTGATCTATATCTATAATGCCGGGAATGATTGTCTTCAATCTATCAGCAAAGATATTCATAAACATTTTATAATCAACATTAAGTAATGAGATGGGCCGATATGAAGAACATCTAGTTGGATCTTTATTAGGTTTTAAAATTGGCGAAATAAATGTATATTGCCAAGATGGGGGTTATTAACTCAGTTTGGGCCAAAATAAAACCTTATGTATTAATGAATATGTATTTTAGAAAGGATTTTATATATCTCTGGTATAATACCATCATTACCCGGTGCTTTGTTTGATTTAAGCTTATTTATTTGTGTAATAACTTCTGTATATGAAATACCCTTGTCCAATAGTTTAATCTGTTGTTTATTGCTTTTTATTCATATTTGTGGTTATAAACTCTTTTATTTTATCTTTAGGTTCCATGTTAATATTAGTATGGTTAATTTTGTGAAAGTGATTTCTAAATTCATCTAGTATTTCTGGTATACTAGAAACATTCTTCTTTTCCTTAGAGAAAAGATTTCTTTGATATGGTTTTGTTTATTCAACCTTTTGTTTTTATTTTTAAGTCTATGTAAGTATTTGGGGCTTATTGAATAAGACAAAACTTGTATTTCTAAAGTTATTTTAACTTTATGAGTTAAAATTTCTTTGTATTTCTCATTTAGTTTGTTTATTTCTTCAATAACTTTCTTGTCCATAATATTTTCTTTATTATTATGTTTATAAGAGTCTAATTTACTTTGAATATCTAACAATTCCTTATCCCAAGATTTCCTTTTATTATTATACCATCTGATACTTTGTCCATATAGATATGATTTTAAGGCATCCCAAACATAAACAATGGAGACTTCAGGAGTGTTATTTATGTCTAAAAAATGTTTTACTTCTGAAAGTGTATATTCTTTATAGTCTTTTAGTTGAGTTAAGTATGCTGGTATCCTTTTGATCTGAACACTATGAGTATTTTTATCATGAATTCAAAACAATTGAATTATGATCAGATATAGGACATGAAATGATTTTGGAATTAATTAAATCTGTTACCATCTGGTTAGAAATAAAGACCCTATCTATTTTTGAATAAGTTTTGTATCTGTTAGAAAAAAGGTGTATGGTAATGATTTTGAATCTATCTGATTATTAATATCATTCAAATGATAAGAATTAGCAAAATCCTTTAAATGTTTTGCATTAGATGTAATTCTTCTCTTTCCTATAGTAGTAGTATCACTTTCATGTAGTATACAATTAAAGTCACCAGCTAAAATAATATCTCCTATAGAGAATGATATGATCTTATCAAGATGATGTTTCACTGTATTAATACCAATTCCAGGTATCCAATATACATTAATTAAAGTGTAAGTCTTCCCATTAATTTGTATTGTAACCATACAAAACATTCCTTTGTCATCCTGATAAGACTTAATGGTTTTAGGAATGGGCATACTTTTATTCCATAAAATAGCCACTCCTCTTTTTTCTGAGTGTGCTCTGAACTAACCAATACTGTATATTTGTTTGTGGCTAGTTTATCAATATCTTTTTCAAGAGATGGGTTTCTTGTAGGAAGACTAAGTTGGCCTTATGTAAATTAATGTATCTTATTAGGCTTGCCCTTTTACATGGATTATTCAATCCATTAATGTTTAAAGAAATTCCTTTTAAAGATGTCATTTGGCATTTTTAAAACTTAAGAATCTTATGATCAAAATAACAAATAACAAGATAAGTAATGTTACATCTCCTCCTTTAGGTGTACCTTTAAATATAGCTGTATTTATTGAATCTCTTATGGGATTTCGTATAGGATTCAATTTGGTTTGTAGTGACAATGAATGTACAAAATATATTGTGGATGTCAAAACTATATACAAATAACAATGAACAAGTGAAAATAATGTAAGGATTAAACCTTGCATCGAGCCTGGAGTTGTAAACTCCAACTTAGAGTAGTATTTACAACTCAAGTTAACCCCCTACCCTAAGCAGCAGTACGTCAGCTACCACCTTATCAATTTAATACTAGTTATATTTAACTGAAGTTAACAGTTTTCAATTCAATTATCTAGCAAGACAAGACTACACATTTGGTAAAACAGCATCATATAAACTAAAATAAACCTTTTTTTTTTTTTTTTTTTTAAAAACTGTTCATACTACTATATACATCCATGTAATATAAAACACTTGTATTCAAATAGCATTCAAATAATCTTGATGTTAGAAATCAAGAGGAGAGAAAAATAAGTTCTAACATTCATTTAAATCAAAAACTTTGGCTAATATGATTCAGACATTACATATATTAGGATGCATCTATTTTCTGTCATGTAAATACAGTTAACAGCTTCCAAAAAAACCTTGAATTGCTTGTATATGAGCATTTACTCAAACTCATTATTGCCAATAGAATAAAATATTGTATTCATAGAAATTGTTATAAATCATACTTCATAGTTAAGCAGATTCTCAGAAACATTTATATATATATATATATATCTACATACACACACATACACACACACACACACACACACATATATATATACATAGATACACACATACACACACATATACACATATACAAATATATATATATATATATATATATATATATACACATGTATACACACACACACATACACACACACACACACACACACACACACACACACACACACACACACACACACACACACACACACACACACACACACACACACACACACACACACACACACACACATACACACACACACACACACACACACACACACATACACACACACACACACACACATACATATATATATATATATATATATATATATATCTGATCTCACTGAGTTGTATCTTTACTGAGCACCATCTTACATTGTTGTCCCTTCAATAAATCTGTCTGCTTTATACAAAATAATGCACAGCAAACACATTTTAGTAACCAGATTTTACAAACATGCTATACTACTGCTTTAAAATATATCACATGACAATTTCTTCCAGTATAGAGTTATAAAATTATTTATGCTTGTCAATCAGATGAATTAAATGAGTTATAGTAATGTATATGTTTGGGACATAGGTTTTAACACATATTATTAATCTGCTATTCCTGTATCTGTGATGTGTCAGTGTGATATCTAGGTCAAAGGTAAGACCAGCTGCTTTCAGCTTCTCTGTGAGAATTCTGAGAATTGAAGCTTTTGAAGTAGCTCATGGACACTGTGCATGAGACAGCCCACATCCCAGATTGTCTCTCTTAACATTTTGGCGGAAACTTATTAAAAACTAGTGACAAACATTCATTTAGCAGTGTAAATGCATTTAAACATGACAAAACCTTCACAATGCATTCTACAGGTTATTACAGACTCTATGTAAGTGAAATCAAGCCCAAAATTATTAATAAGTAACAAAACTCAACATTTTTGTCCCAACTCAACTCCTATGAATCTTATTATTTACTGTGTCTATATGATCAAAAGTATTTCTATATATTAATAAAGAAAAGAAAAGAGAGTAGAAAGTAAAAGGGTGTAAGGCAGAAATAAAAAAAATGTAAGAGAAAGCTATAAGAAGTATATACAATAGAATATTACTTACTGTTTATATTAATAGAGTTAAAAATAAAACATATTATTTACTATTATTTAGTTCTAATTATTATTAGTTAAAGCATGACAGATTATTTACAAACAAGCATAAGCAGTGTAATCAAGAAAGTATAATTAGGTAGTGTCATTCCTGTATCTGTGATGTGTCAGTGGGATATCTAGGTCAAAGGTGAGACTAGCTGCTTTCAGCTTCTCTGTGAGAATTCTGAGAGTTGAAGCTTTTGAAGTAGCTCATGGACACTGTGCATGAGACAGCCCACATCCCAGATTGTCTCTCTTAACATTTTGCGGGAAACTTATTAAAAACTAGTGACAAACATTCATTTAGCAGTGTAAATGCATCTAAACATGACAAAACCTTCACAATGCATTCTACAGGTTATTACAGACTCTATGTAAGTGAAATCAAGCCCAAAATTATTAATAAATAACAAAACTCAACATTTTTGTCCCAACTCAACTCCTATGCAAATCTTATTATTTACTGTGTCTATATGATCAAAAGCATTTCTATATATTAATAAAGAAAAGAAAAGAGAGTAAAAAGTAAAAGGGTGTAAGGCAGAAATAAAAAAAATGTAAGAGAAAGCTATAAGAAGTATATACCATAGAATGTTACTTACTGTTTATATTAATAGAGTTAAAATAAAACATATTATTTACTATTATTTAGTTCTAATTATTATTAGTTAAAGCATGACAGATTATTTACAAACAAGCATAAGCAGTGTAATCAAGAAAGTATAATTAGGAATAGCATTTGAAGAACATATAAACTTTTAAAGGAAAAAAATGTATCAAATTACTGACCTTATTTTTCCTCTTCAGAAAGAGAAACAAGTTAAATCACAGCTTGCCATTAAATCTCCAGATATTTTGACTAGTTATGAAACAAATCATTTCTTTGCACACAGAGAATAACTTTGATTAAATCTTTTCAAAATATTTGTTGCTTCTGGAAATGCAGGAACTATATTTAAAAGATTAATAATAAAATAAAATGATGAGAGAGAAAAAAAATATAGTACAAATCATTTGTTTTTAGTCTCTTCTTCTTCTCTGAAGTCTTCCACGAAGTTTCAGTTGCCAGTCTTTTAACGAAGGACTATCCCATTCCATTTCTTCTATTTTTCCAAAATCTTATTTTTTTTGATAAACAGTAAAGCAGAGTCTAAGTCATCGAAAATTTTAGGACCATCAGGAAGGAAGATTTTAAGCTTGGCAGGAAACAGAAGGTATGTTTTAAACTGTGCTTTTTTAACCTCCCTTATTAGTGGCAGAAAAACTTTTCTTTTAGCTAATACCATGGAAGAATAGTCATTGTCAAAACGCACAGTTGTTTCATTAATCTTAACAGGAGCTTTAGCCCAAGCAGATTTAAGAACCATCTCTTTATCAAAAGATGATAGAAATCTAACTATAACTGATCTAGGATAGTTTTTGTTAGAGTTAGTATTCGCTATAGATCTATGTGCTCTTTCGATACCAAAAGAGAATGCTTCTGGTAAATCTAAAGTTTTAGGGAGCCATGTTGTTAAAAAGAAGTAATATTGTTACCTTCAATATTTTCTGGCAGTCCAAAAATCCTAATGTTATTGCCTAGATCTATTTTCCAGGTCATCCAGCTTTGTTTGTAAATGTGTATTTTGTTTCAGCAGAAACTCAATGTTGATTTCCTCTTCTTGTATTCTATTTTCCATGTCATTCACAGCTTCTTCTATGCCTGTCATCTGGATCTTCTGTTGTTGCAGGTCCATATGTAACAAGTCTATTTGTTTTGTAGTTTTTTCTATGAAAGTGTCTATTTTAGTATCCATTTTATCCATCTTAGCAGTAAGTTGCTGGACTATAATTATCAGAGACTGAAGTTCTTTCTTGATGCTGGAGTCTTGAGAATTTGTCGTACTGGAACTCATTTCAGACTGATAAACTGACAGGAAAATTTCCAAAGTAATTTCTGACAGGAATATTATTTAGATTTCCTTTCTTTTTTAGATATAGTTCAAGAACTATATAAAACAAACATATTTAGAAAGAAAATTACTTCAAAAATTATTTTTTTTAAGTAATTAATTCCTGTCAATGTAATGAAATTGGTGGAGCTGAAGAAATCTGCTGCTATCCTGTGTTCATCCTTGGCCACGCCCCCCCCCCGACATTGTCCATTCTTGAACACTATGAAATATCATTTGGATAACTATTATTACTAGTAGAGATTGCTATCCTTAAAAAGTCAGATGTGACAGTGATCTTTTGCCAGTGCAAAGACCAGACAACTTGCTTGAATGTTCATAGGTTATCTTTGAAGAATGCATTGAAACAAAATGTGTTATAAGAGTTTGCTGGTCCTACCTAATACAGAATGTCTAGGCATTGGTAAAATTAGCTGATCTATACTCCGCAGAGCTACCTAGTGCCTGTCTGTAATGAGGTGCCTGGTGCTTATTAGCCCAAAATGTAACAAATCCTCTCAAGCCAGTGGGCCATTAGCAAGCTCATCCCCTGCACTGGGAGCTTGCGCCTCACCCTCATATTTAAGACAATGCTTTAGAATGATAACATATCTCACTTTCCAGAAATGTTGATAACTCAGTCCTCCTCAACATACATTCCCTCAAAGATACTGTACATCAAACATATGTACAAGATATGAGTGTGCACACTGAGCATTCAGGTTAACAAGGCTGATTCATGCACACTGGGTATTTATGTATACAAGGTATACAGACACATTTTTTGGGGGTCTTTGTCCTACTTTTATTTATGGCTTTGTCCAGATTTCTTGCTCTTAGAGACTGAGAGGTATGCGAGGTTGCTCATTAAACCCTGGTCACCAGTATTACTAATGAGAACTTCTTACTCTACACCACTAAGCTGGCTGCCTGAGATTCAGTGTTCCTCAAGTCTTGCCTACCTGCTTAAGTTGTTTTGCATTTACCTTCAAGCACTGTGCGGAAAGGAACTGTGGACAGCCAAGGCTGTCAAAATCTTGAGAGGCTTTCATTATAGCCTTGGACCTTGGATGTAAAACTATAATTATGTTTGAAAATCTGGGAGCAAAAGGTACCACAGAAACAATGAAGGTTTCTGCAGACTTGCCTGTTTCTTGCTTAGTTGCTTGTGGTGTTTGTAAAATCATAAACATAATAACACTCCCTAGCAGAGAAGTGTTTTGAATGAGAAAAAATGCTTAGTGAAACTGGTTGTATTCCCTCTTTTTGTTCTGAACCAGCACAACCTAGGTATTATAATGCATTTGAGTGACTCATAATTTGTTACAAAGGTCAGTAGTAAGTTTGCTGTATCTTAAACGTTACATCCACAGGATGCATTGCTAAATATCTAATGTCAAGTCTGTTTCAACATGCTTTTGAGAAGATTCCATTCACAGTAGAGTGCTCGTGTAAACTGTAAGTTAACTATTTTGCTTGCGTAGTCTCATCAAACCTGCAGAACTTGGACTGAGTAGGATGAATTACTGGAGACTACTGCCTCATTTCTAACACAGTTTACCATATTCCTCCATCTGTTGTAAAAATACAAATTCCTCTCTGCATTTGTAAAAATAAATGTTTGTAGGGTTGTTAGACGTAATGCTTGAATGAAGAAAAATAATGTCATCTTGAAGGAAAAACCTCATCTGTTGAAGATAGGTGCATATTTAGGTTTAGACTTAAAAATGACCGTCCAGGTTACACTTGGAACATGTATATTGTGGGTTACAGCTGTAAGTAAAAGCATGGATCCTCATTATTACAATGGGAATCTTATCTACTGTATAGTATAATCTGCTGAATTATTAGAGTTTCAAATAACACTACTGAATAATATTTGTATTTTGTTTGAAAGGATCCTTCCAGTCTGTATCACAAGGATTAGTTTTTTTTTATCTACTCCCAAAACACTGTCACACAATGTATTACAGTATTAGCCCCATAAAAGTTAACATCTTGAAGAATTGATGTAAAGCTCTTCATTGTAGACAAATGCATATTTAGGTTTAGACCAACATTTAAGTACCTACCCTGGTTGCACTTGCAACATGCTCACAGTGGTGGTTGTAGTGAAAAAGTATGGATTCATTTCATTACAATGAGAATCTTTTTATCTGTATGTGTAGAATGTGTGCTGAAGTACCAGAGTAAAGTTTCAGAAACACTACTGAATATTGTTTGCAGATAATCCTTCCTCTTTGTATAATGAGTACTGACGAAATCCCAAACTACTGTATCACAAAATATTATGACATTTACCCCACAAAGTCAATGCCTTAAAACACTGACTTAAAGAATTCTTTTGCAGGGAAAATCCCCTTACACTCCCAAACTACTGCTTCTCAGTATGCTAAGTCTGAGGTTACACAGCCTTGGTGCTAACCGCTGCACCACCATGCCCGCCTTACACCAAACAGTTCTGCAGTCCCTAAATATCTGCCATACTGACTGAGCATTTATTTCATGTTAAGTATGTCCAGCGTTGATCCCATTGCACCACAGCCCCACCCCTTTTTAGTTGACCACACCCCTTCATGTTGGCCCCACCCATTCATCTGTCTCCTGCAGCCCCCCTTTGATTTGAAGTCACCAGCCACCACTGAACTGTTCACATCCATTGTGACCAATAAGAGCCCTTCATACGACTCTCTCAGTTCCATTATGTCAAACAGTTGCCTTAAGAATTGTGCTGATTCTTTTAAGACTGTCTTTGCTGACATTTGTTCTATATATCACTGCAGGTGACTACTTGCAGAGTACATAAACTAGGCTTGTGTTGACCAGCATATGTGACCTGCAGAGTGACATTACTTCTCACTGTGCATCCAGTATCCCAGCTGTCAGATATATATTTATCCTAGCTATGTGGCTACATTACCCATTTTGGCCATATGTGGGTGTTTGCATTTGGATGGGCAAGCCTGTGGACAAAAACAATGTGCCCTATCAATGAGTGTGTACACAATATGATGCATAACACCCACCTGTTGGTGTATGTGTGGTGACATCCAGCAGACACAGGGGGCTGTAAGTAAGTGCATTATCTACTGTTGAACCCTTACTTTTGGTCCTTTTAGCAGTATTATATATGTGTCATAGTGCAGCTTTAATCACCATTATCAGGGTATGTAGGACAATACAGACATACACACACATATAAACATATGTATTTATGTCTACAACAGGGACATATATATAAATGAGGTGTGTGTGTATGTGTGTGTGTGTGTGTGTGAGTGTGTGTGTGTGTGTGTGTGTGTGTGTGTGTGTGTGTGTGTGTGTGTGTGTGTGTCTGTGTGTGTGTGTGTGTGTGTGTGTGTGTGTGTGTGTGTGTGTATTTACATATACATATAGAGATAGATAATATATCTATAGGGATAGAGAGATAGTGACAGACAGATATGTATACGTATATCTGTACACATATCTGTATATAAGAAGTCATTTTGAGCAGGGAGCAACTGAACTGGGCCCTGCTTAACTAAGTGCATGAGCATGCCCAGTGTGATTTTCCCTAGTTATAACCTGACTCCAGACCACATCTACCTGTACTCCAGTCCAGGATTTATGTGATACACAAAATTACATCTGTCCCTGTTTCTTTATTGCTGTACATCACTGACATTGGCTACGATTTTCTAAAGTTGTCTGGTGTAATTAATATGTGACAGAGGTTAATAATATTACACCACACTCAGAGTGATAGTCTGTAATACACAAAGCAATGATACCTCACATCCAGAATAAGGGTGTACTTCCAGATTAGAACCATGAATGCCATCACACAACCTAATTGCCCAAGCCCTTAGAGCCACACAAGCTGCTTGACAGACAAGGGTCATTCATCACACAATCAGTTGCATAATTATGTACATTGTTATTCCTGCATTAAGTAAGATATACAACGTATGATCAGTTTTCTATGGTACTGTCCTGAGACTGCCTGGAATGCTAATATACCACTGATGAGTTTCTGTTACAGCACTTACAAATAAACACTGCTGTGTTGGAGTCGTGGAACACCACCACATGTTCTGCTGGGACATGGAATAGTCTGACTATCATGTCACCCCACTGTCTAACATCTCCCTTGACTGATGTACCAGTAATCTGTTGCAGTAGGACTGCATGAATATTCCATGCATGAGACCTAGTGAATACTAATGGAAACATGATAGTGGAATGGATATCTGTAGTCCCATGTGGATGTTATTTCTGTCTAAGCAGCACACTATATTTACTTATATAATGTAGCAGATCCATACATATAATGCCATATCATAATAATCCTTGCATGTACTGTGAAGGTTACGGACTTACCTTGCAAATGCAGCAGGTGACTCAACTGTAGTTCATGGCTGACTCTGTCAGATGCAAGCAGTACACAGCCAATACATGGGTAGGTAAAGGATGTGTGGGTTGCCTGCCATCATTTTTAATTGCTGCATGTGAGTAGGAGTAAGGTGTCAGTCCCCAGGTCCCTAGGCTGGGAGTGATTGTGCTATGTGTTGTCTCTTAGCCAAAGCCAGAGCATACTGGGCATGCCTATGTCTGCCTACAGGGATATCAGCAGGGGATTCCTCCTCTGAGTCCTCCTGTGACTGTGGCTGTGATGACCTAGGCACTGGTATGGGGCTGTGTATCCCTTCCCTTTGCTGATCCTGCTGCAGCTGTTTCTGCAGGATCATATTGTGTAGCATAGCACATACTGGTAATATACGTGCACATGTGGCTGGAGAATACGGCAGGGCTCCACCAGATATATCGAGGCACTGGAACCATGACTTCAGAAGCCCAAAAACAGACTCTATGATGTTCCTAGTTTGTGCGTGGGCCTCATTATGGCATTTTTCTGTGTGTATGTGTGTGTGTGTGTGTGTGTGTGTGTGTGTGTGTGTGTGTGTGTGTGTGTGTGTGTGTGTGTGTGTGTGTGTGTGTGTGTGTGCGTGTGTGTGTGTGAATTCCTGATAGGTGTCATCATCCACAGTTCCAGGGCATAGCCAGCATCCCCCAGTAAATGGTTGTGTGGGATGCCCCCCCCCCCCAGTAAACATCTAGTACAGCTTCAGATATAGGAGTCATGATAACTGCCAGGGCTGCCAGCACTCATATTCAGAATAATAAGTTGATGGAGTGGTACCCCTTGTGGTTAATGTAGATTCTACCCTGCTCACCAGGTGGGTCTTGATGTGTACATCATTGCAATTTATGGCACCCTGTACTTCAGGGTAGTGTGGTACACAGTAGAAGTGCTGCATATTGCTGGCCCTTGCCTCAGGGGAAGGGGGAAAATATATGTGCTCACTGGCATGTGGTAGCATAGCATGCAGGAACTGTTGGAGTATCCTGCATGCAGATGCCCGTGACACCCCCATCGCATTCCAAACTGGTCTTTGAAAAGTACCTGTAGCTAGTACCCTAAAGGCTACATATACCTTTGTTTCCACTGGGATGGGTTCCCCTCTGTTGGCTCTGGCTCAGAGATGAGGGCGTCAGACCTCAGTGAGTTCTTGTAATATGTCCCTGTCCACCATGTAGCACTCTACAATCTCCAGCTTATGTCGATCCTGTAACATTACCCTGGACGTGAACACTTCTCCTTCTCTGCCTAGGACTATTGTCAGCAGTACCAGCAGCATTGACTTCAGCATCTAGCACATACAGATGTAGCAGACCTGCAGTAGCCCCTAGCATTATCTCAGTTAAAATTCACAAGTCTGTACTCCAATGGTCCAGAGTATTGGAAAATAAATCAGAATGTAGGGTGCATGCATACTTTATACAGGTCTCTTGTAGGTCCAGCATGTGTGATTAGCTAATTATTATGCATTTCACCTTCCTAGAATGTAGTCAACATAATTTAATGGCCCTACTTTATTGCACAATGCAGCGCATAGTTTATACAAAAGTCAAAATCAATAATTGAATATATCTGGTTTAAATTACTTGCTGCCTACGTCATCACTGTGCCTGGGAGGTCTTTCTGCACAAACATGCTCAGGTATACAGTGCGCAGCACAAACACGCATACTGGGAATTAAAAAAATCCTAAAAGTAATGGGACACACACCCATTGCTGGCATCCACATCCAGTGGAAATATCAACATAGTGTAGGAGCCTACACGAAAGGGATCTGTGGGCACGGTTGCTCCTTTTACAGATTTACCAAATTCACCTCATTTGCATACATATCCATGCTGACAGCCTGGAAACTACATGGTTCATAGCCATGTGACCTGGGCAACAGCACCATTGTACCATTGTACAGACCTGACACAATGTCCTAGAATACATTTCTGACAAATATCATAAAATGCTTTTTTTTCACATTATTTTTTAATTTTCAGTTAAACGTTTGTGCACTGAAGTGCATAGCGCAAACATGCCAAAATTATTTAAAAATTATTTATTTTTACATATTTCCTTTCTTTTTCAGACATTCACAATGTACATTTTGAACATATATGTATGTGCTCTAACATTTACTATTAGTTATATCCATATTTCTGATGTTTTACATCCCTTTCTGTCCGTGTAGACTCCTGTATGCTGAAAAGTTCTGCGTGCATTACAGACACGGACATGGGGTCTACACAGATGTCTTTCTGCTTGCTGATTCACTCCACCTGGATCATTTGCATAATATTCACCTGCTTATTAGGTAATTTGCATTACATGGAACTTTCCTTCTTTGCTCATGCTTGCCCGGCACTAGGTGACACTTACTGAATCTAAAAATGTTCACCCTCATGTATGCATCATGGTGCAATGTGTACAAAAAACAGTCATGTAGGCTTTACTGAATTCCCCCAAGGTGTAGGGTCAGTTGAGTCAGTATTGTGAAAAAAGAGGGAGATTTGAATCGAGTACAAATTGAATGGACAATTTTACGAGTAAATCTGCTATGTGAAGATGAATTCATTGAATGCTGGTGGTGTCAGTATGGAAAATGGGTGAGGACCATAAGAAGGATTTCTAATTCTGCTGGAGGTACCATACACCATATCATTGTGTGGAATTACAGGTCTGAATCCACGGAAAGAATGATACTCTTGATTTTATTTTTATTTCTTTATTAATACTTTTTTCATACTGCTTGCCAATCATCAGCTCCTTCCCAGCCAATCAGCCCATTCATTTGTAGTCACAGGGGAAGGGTCAACCAAAGAAATTACCATTAAGGCATCCATCTAAGCCCAACCACCTGTACCTGTCCAGTAACAGCTCATGGGGGGGGGGGTTCAGTAGGCATCTGTGCTGCAGCACCCTTCACTTGTGCAATGGGCTGATGTCAGCAGGATGTCCTCCAATCACAGGAGGCGTCATGTGGTGGTTTCATCAGTATCCACCTGAGACATTCAACCAAAATGGATGTGCCCATGGTCATGTGTAGTCCCTCTTCCAAGAACTGTGTCAGAAAAATATGTATTAGTATATGTGTTAGTAGTGTGCTTAGTGCATTTAGAGCTTGAAAAGGGTTAACACATTTATTCTATTTTACACTGCATAAATCTGTACAAATTGCAGAAGCTTTCTGACCTTGTATTGTCATGAAATATACACAGCTAAAATCTTTGCTTATGTCTTGGAAATTTACTGAGAAGCAGATGATTTCTGCTTGTGTCAGGAAAATAATGAATAGAACAATACCACTTATATAAATGTTATGAAACTTAGACAAGGAGTTCCGCTTGTGCTGTGAGAAAATACACAGCTGCAGAAGCTATAGATAATTAGAACAAAGACTGCTTGAAAATATGAACTGCAATCAGCATTTGCTTGTGTCTGAGCTAGAAAAGTACCTTGAAATGTAACACATGCATTAGAATTATACAATAGAAGCTTGTAATGGGTTAGTGCCCACCAAAGCCAGGTTGTTTTTCGCAAAAAGTTTCTCACAAATCTAGTCATGTCAGCAGAAAATCTGAGTAACATCTGCTGTAGAACAATACTGAAAGTTGTATTTGATTACGTCAGCTATAGAAGGCCATGTCTTGTAAAACAGTATAAGAATAGCATACTTCCTGTTAGTAGTTAGGCAAAATCTTGTATTTGCATGTTTTTGTCTCCTTGCTGCAAGTTATTAAATGTGCCTTAACTGAACCTTACGTGTATTGGTCTTTGAAGTTTTTTCCTTTGACAGATTGGTCCTTCGGACCGGAAACCTTACTTCACCTCGGATCAGACAGGCCAGGTGGCTGAAACCGTACGGGGAAGAAACCACATCGGTTCTTCTTATTTGAAAAGCCCTCCGACTGAATTGTCGTACAAAAGAGGCCAGCCACTTTCTGATCTGCGACTGAAGGACGGGTTTACACAAACCAGGTGATCAATCACGAAGGCTCAGGTAAGGTGAATCTACCTTGTTTTATGTTTTAGATCAGGAACTAGATTTGTATTGTTTTGTTGAGACTTTGTTTTTACAAGTCATGGACATAAAGATTACTGTCTTGTCATAGATCAGGGAAACAGAGCAGGTAGGCAGTCATTCTGAAGAGACTATAACAAAATCCGTGGTACCACGCTAAAAATAAGGAGTTACGTAATGATTAAAAGGGTAGAACAAAATGGGTAATAATTGCACAAAAAGTTTCCAAAATCCACCGTTAACCAAAGACGCAAAATACATGCAGTCACAGCATGCTGATAATATTAAATACTATTCAAAATGGGTTAATAAGTATGAATTTGACGGTAAATTAGAAAAATCCTCACTTATCAAACTTGTCAAACAGCTTAAAACCGATTCTAAAGGTCAGGTAAAAAAGCAACGTCAATTAGGAATTCCTCAGGCACACAGGTGGATTGAGGAAGTAAACCGTAGAGAACAAAAGAATAATAATTCAAAATCAATGTTTTTAGATAAGGAGGACAATAACTTAGTAATAGCATCGGCCCCTCCGCCTCCCTTACCAGAATATGAAGCAAGTGAACAAGTTAGTCCACCCCCACGATACCCTGCTGTCACTGTAAATAGAGATACTACAAAAGCGAAATTGTTTATTAGAGATCCCGTCGAGACCAGGTCTCGAACACGGGCAGGTAATTCAAAAGGGGACATTGAGCTATATCAAATGGGTAGGAATTCATGATCTATGAGTGAAGAAGAAATATGCCCGCTTATAGAAGTGCCTAATCCTCAGGCAGGGCAAGAAGGTCAGGACCCAACTATTCTAGTGTATAGACCCTGGACTCCGGAAGACATCCGGAAAGCCACTGAGGGAATTCCCCATCCAAAAGTTAATTTCAGAAAGTTCTTAGAAGATTTGCAAGGAATGAGGCTAAGTTATAATTTAAACGGAGAAGAAGTAGAAAAAGTAGTCAGGCAAATTGTGGGACCAGATTGGCACATGATTAGTGGTGACTGGAATCCCTGTGACGCTGCACACAGGCCCCTCCCACATAGCAGCGCAGAGCTAGACAACAGAGTGAAAGGTCTTACAGACCATATCTCTGAGAAATGGAAGCCTAGGGCAGACTGGACTTGCATTAATCAATGCATCCAACAAGAAGGCGAAACTGTTGACAGATATTATGCCAGACTGTTAGAATGTTTTAATAACCATTGTGGAATGCAGGTTCCTGAAGATCAGACACAAGATTCCCCATATGAGCAGCAGTTAAAGAATGCATTTTTGAAAGGCAGTATTGCACCCATAAGCAGTTTTATTACAAAGCACATGGTAGATCATTGTACAAGCAGATTACAGTCATTACTTGAATATGCTAGGCATGCCGAAAGGCATTTTAATAGCAAAAAGAAAAAGAAAGCCCAAGTATTTTCTGTAGAAGATGGAGCAGAAGTTTATGTAGTACAGTCCGGGAGAAAGGGCAAAAGAAATGCCCAGGGAAACAAACAATCTGATCAGCGATCAGAGGACTTTGAAGGGCAAAAGAAAAGGGGTGAATGTTTTAAATGCGGTAAAAAGGGACACTTGGCAAGGGATTGCAAGAAAAACAAGAAGGCAACCACGGAAGACAAGGAGGGTGAAGACTGACTATATGATAGTCAGGAATCACTAGAAGGGGATAGCAGAGATATGACAAATGAAAATGTGATAGAGGGAGTAGAGGATGTGACAGAAGAAATAGAGGAAGTGCAGGAAGTTACGGATAGTGAAGAAAATGAAATATTGGATTTAGCTTTATTGAGCTTAGAACTCTATTTAGCAGACATGAAACCAGAAGTTACACTCCTGGTAGAAGGGAGGGAAGTCAGATTCTTGTGTGACTCAGGGGTATCACGGACCCTGATACATCCCTCCAAACTGCCAGAGAATTCAGAGTCATCTGATGACATACTAGTGAAAGCAGCTAATGGACAGCTGTATCGGGAGCCCCTCTCCCATAATATTGCAATAACTGATCCTGTTTCAGGATTGACCCAGAAAAGCAAAATTGTTGTTTCTGCAAAATGCCCAGTAAATCTCTTGGGCAGAGACCTTATGCAGCTATTTAGTATAGTAGTAGTTCCGACTATGCAGGGTATGGAAGCACAGCGACAAATTGATACCTTTGCAGTGCAGTCAGAGGGTGAAATGTTTTATTGGTACAGCCAGGACTTGGTTACAACTGGTTCAGGGGCAGTAACTGAAGAGTTGATGAATGTAGCCATCAGCAAGTTCCCCTCCCTTGACATTGATAAACAGCATTTGTTGCACTGTACTCTGTATTATTGTAACACACCAGGACCTGATAAGGAATATGAGCAAGAATTGTTTAGAAATCATGCAAACAGATTGATATTATGTAATCTGTACTGGGACACAGAAGGGAACAGTGTAGCCAGCTGTTCATTGCCCTAGGAATTCTTTGCACTTTATAAATCTAATCGATTACCATATGTTAGCTTAACTAAGGACAAGAATGTAAAATGGGTAGACTTAGGAGAAAAAGTCACGAGATGGGAAAAACAGACAGAGTTAGAACTGTCAGAAAAGATGCAGAGGTAGGAATCAAACCTATTATAGCAGCTTTACTTAAGGAAGGGGTGCTGGTGGAATCTCCTGATTCACCATGTAACACGCCCTTATTTCCTGTTAAGAAAGCAAATGGAGAATGGCGTATGGTCCAAGATTTACAAGCTGTAAGTGGTGCAGTAATACCAAGGGCACCTACGGTGCCAGACCCACACACCCTGTTGAATGATTTAAAACCTCAACAGAAATATTTTTCTGTGGTAGATATCAGCAATGCATTCTTCTCGATACCGATACACCCTGACAGCCAGTATTGGTTTGCATTCACATTTCAGGGGAAAAGGTATACATATACGCGACTACCACAGGGATATTGTGAAAGTCCGACAATATTCTCACAAGAAATGACAAGCAACTTGGCGGGATTTACCCCACCGAGAGGTAGTCAGATTTTACTTTATGGTAATGATATCCTGCTGGCGGCCCCCACCCAACAAGATTGTAAAGAAGATACCATAGCGCTATTACAATTTTTAGCCACTGAAGGACATAAAGTAAACAAAAATAAACTGCAGCTTTGGAAAAAACAAGTTAAATACCTAGGATAAGTAATATCCAAGGAGGGTAGGACATTAGATGAGGACAGAAAAATAGCGATTTTACAAGCACCAAAACCCACTACCAAGAAGGAAATGATGTCCTTCCTGGGTACGACTAATTTTTGTCGGAGCTGGATTCCAAAGTATGCCTTGGAATCTGCACCGCTGACTAATCCGATTTATAAAAAGCCTATGGCAGCACAGGATTTGTTACAATGGACACCAGAAGCAGAATCTGCTTTCTTCAAACTGAAATAGTTAATAGCATCCTCATTAGTTTTGGGATTACCAAACTATCATAAACGTTTTTTCCAAACTGTAGATTGTAAGCAAGGTTATATGACATCAGTGTTAACACAGCAGCATGGGGACAAGCAACGCCCTATTGCTTATTATTCATCACAACTGGACCCAGTGGCATGGTCTTTACCTCACTGTGTACAAGCGGTAGTTGCAGCTGCAATGGCAGTACAGGCTTCGGCCTCAGTAGTTTTGTTCCACCCTCTCACATTGAGAGTGCCTCATGCAGTCGCGATTATTTTACTGCAAGAGAAGGTAGCATATCTTTCCCCTGCTAGGCATCTTTCCTGTATGACTATATTGTTGAGCCAACCTCATATGACAATTGAACGATGTATGACTTTGAACCCTTCTACCTTGCTCCCAACCCCTGCAGATGGCACACCACACAGCTGCCTGCAGGTGGCAAAAGACACTGCCTAGAAAAGATCTCACGGATGTCCCCTTGGATGATGCCAAGGTGACATACTACGTGGATGGCTCATGCAAAAGGGGTCCTGCAGGACAGAACCTAGTAGGATATGCAGTAATTTCTGATACTGACATTATAGAAGCAAAATCTTTACCACACAATTTATCTGCACAGGCAGCAGAATCGATTGCCTTGACACGGGCATGTGCCTTAGCAAAGGGTAAATGTGTGAACATTTTTACTGACAGTCACTACGCTTTTTCTACTGTACATGTTTTTGCGCAACAGTGGAAAAATCGAGGAATGATAACATCTACTGGCAAACCAATCAATCATGCACAGTTTATTTTAGATCTTTTAGAATCTATTCAGTTACTTCAGAAAGTAGCTATGTGTAAATGCACAGCTCATACCAAGCAACAGGATAGGATTTCAAAAGGTAATGCGAAAGCTGATACAGCTGCAAGGCAGGCAGCTTCAGAGGTATTTCTTTTGAATGAGGAATTACAACCCTCTGAGATTTTAGATGTAGAAATGTTAAAGACAATGCAGACACTTACTATGCAAGCTGAAAAACAAAGATGGGTAAAACGAGGAGCAATTCTTGAAAAGGCGCTGTACATCTCTAAAGAAGGGAAACCGGTATTGCCATCTAATTTGTTTAGATATGCAGCTTTGTTGAGCCATGGGCAGTGCCATGTCTCAACAGGGAGGATGGTACAGCTGGTGAACCAAGTGTTCATGACATATGGATTCTTAAACTACTCTAAAAAATTTTGTTCGATGTGTCATGTTTGTAATAAACATCATGCACAAGGGGCATTAAAGCCCAAGCAAGGGAGTTTCCCTACACCACCGTATCCGTTTCATACTATCTGTATGGATTTTATAGAATTGAACAAATGTGAAAATAAGAAGTATTGTCTTGTCATTGTAGATATGTTTTCCAGATGGGTGGAAGCCTTTCCGACTAAAAATCCAGATGCGGCAACCGTGGCGAAAATTCTCGTTAAAAAAATCATTCCTAGATTCGGCATTCTGGAAAGGATCTACAGTGACAACGGCACACTCTTCGTAAACCAGACCATACAACAATTAAGTAAACATTTTGGTATTTCTTTAGAAAATCATTGTGCATATCACCCACAATCTGCAGGGCTAGTAGAGAGGCATAATGGGATTTTAAAGAGTAAGCTAAGGAAGTTAATAGTAGAAACACAGAGGAATTGGGTGTACTGTCTGCCCCTGGCACTGTTGAGCATGAGAACTGTTCGACTCCTTTTGAAAAACTATTTGGAAGGGCTTATTATATACCTCAGTGGAAACCTCTCATGCCCGCAGACCAGGAAGCCGACTGTACACTCGCAGAGTACACGAGAAATCTGTTAAATTCTAAACATCTGTTGCAGTCAAATTCTGTTTCAGATAAAGAACAAACCAGACCATCAGAAGTGGCAGTGGTCCCAGGTACCTGGATCTGGGTGAAGACAATAAAGAAAAAGAATTGGGCGTCACCAAAGTGGGATGGTCCATATCTAGTGCTTCTGTCGACACCCACTGCAGTCAAGATAGCAGAGCGCACCTCCTGGATCCACCTGACGCACTGCAAATTAGTTAAAAACTTTGAACTGGACAAAAATCTTGTCACATGCTAAGAGTAAAAATGATAGAGTCCAGAAGAAACAGGAATGCAGAACAACCCTTTCCTCAGAAGTATTGCATAATCATCCTGTTAACTGTACTAGTGACAACAATCTTTTTGCTGTGGCCTTTCCTTTTCCCAGCCACACAGACTGAACTGAATAAACATGAAGCGTTACTCATAGACTGGCATCCAAACTTTAACACTTACCAGGCAATTAAATATGTGTATGCTGAGACTTTCAATGTTTCGAATTGCTGGATTTGCACAGCTTTGCCGACAGCATACAGGGGGGGTATTAATGACTACGGTCCCCCTATGGGTCAATGAGACCTGGGAAAACTTGATTTATGATACCTCAACCATTACATCACAAGATAAAATAGCATTGCACTTGTCTGATCCACAAAAGGGAACTGTGTGTTTTTATAAAAATGATACTGTTCAGGTGGGTTGGAGCAATTGTAATGTGACTGTTCCTTATAAATGTTACACTAAAGGTAACAATGCATATTTTTATTGTAATACAAACTGTGATTCATTTCTTGGATTGATGCACAAAACACTTGATGAAGTAAAACATAATTCTGTTCTTTATAAACAACTGTCTATAATTGATATATAAAATGTTTCATGCAGGGCAAATGTATATTCACAGTAAGGTTACTACTAAAGCAGAGGACTGTTATTTTGTGTGTGGCAGAAAGGCATACAAATGGTTACCTGAGAATTGGTCCAGCAGTTGTTTTTTGGGTTACATAGTTCCGGCCATACGACACACTGCAGTTTTGCCTCGAGGAAAAATTCAAAATGTCTGAGAGGTCGTCAAGAAACCTGTAAATCCAGTGGGACAAATCGATGCATGTTGGAAAAACCATCATTCTATAGGCAGTGGACTGACACATATGGACTTGAGTGATAGTGTTATATCGTGGACAGGCATATTACCAGCATATGGAGCAGTGAAATCGATCTGGGAGCTGAGAAAACTGTCTAAACTTCTCGAAGTAATGAGCAACGCAACTTTTTCTGCTCTCGAATTGGTGACTGATGAACTGAATGCAATGAGAACTGTAGTGCTTCAAAACTGCATGGCTCTCGATTTCACCCTAGTGGCGAGAGGTGGTACTTGCGCTCTAATCCAGGAAGAATACTGTTCGTATATTTCTGACCATAAACACGAGATAGACAATCATCTTGAGGTAATTCAGCAAGTGTCAGCCATGACCAAACCAGGCCCAAACCCACTGACGGACTTTTTCCAGAAATGGTTTGAGGGGTGGGGTACCATCCTAATGAACATCCTGATTGCCATTTGTGTAGGAATGCTCCAACTGGGAGTATGTGTTTGTTGTGGCATTCCCTGCATGAAAAGACTGATTAAAGACTTTATAGACATGTCAGTTTCTGAAACCTTATATCAAAGTACTGAGTTTGAAGAACTGTTAAAAGATTGAAAATGCTTTCATAAGTTTAAACTGAATGACTCTCTTAACTGCAAATCCTAAGTGGAAGAGGTTAGGAGAAGAAAAAACTGTTTATACTTATTTTGAAAGTAGAACAAAAGTATTAAAAGGGGGAAAATGTCAGAAAAATATGTATTAGTATATGTGTTAGTAATGTGCTTAGTGCATTTAGAGCTTGAAAAGGGTTAACACATTTATTCTATTTTACACTGCATAAATCTGTACAAATTGCAGAAGCTTTCTGACCTTGTATTGTCATGAAATATGTGCAGTTAAAATCTTTGCTTATGCCTTGGAAATTTACTGAGAAGCAAATGATTTCTGCTTGTGTCAGAAAAATAATGAATAGAACAATACCACTTGTATAAATGTTATGAAACTTAGACAAGGAGTTCCGCTTGTGCTGTGAGAAAATACACAGCTGCAGAAGCTATAGATAATTAGAACAAAGACTGCTTGAAAACATGAACTGCAATCAGCATTTGCTTGTGTCTGAGCTAGAAAAGTATCTTGAAATGTAACACATGCATTAGAATTATACAATAGAAGCTTGTAATGGGTTAGTGCCCACCAAGGCCAGGTTGTTTTTCTCAAAAAGTTTCTCACAAATCTAGTCATGTCAGCAGAAAATCTGAGTAACATCTGCTGTAGAACAATACTGAAAGTTGTATTTGATTACGTCAGCTATAGAAGGCCATGTCTTGTAAAACAGTATAAGAATAGCATACTTCATGTTAGTAGTTAGGCAAAATCTTGTATTTGCATGTTTTTGTCTCCTTGCTGCAAGTTATTAAATGTGCCTTAACTGAACCTTACGTGTATTGGTCTTTGAAGTTTTTTCCTTTGACAAACTGGCATACCCATCCTCCCCTGCATGCACTGCTAACTAAACTCAGGTCACCTGGAAAATAGTCAGGGCTATATAACTCTACACCACTCATGCAACCATTGGTATTTGGCTTTCTAGCAAACAGCTGGATCTGTAGAACAGTCTTACTGGATATGTAGGTTCTCTAGGATGGACTAGGATATCATCTTAAATGCTTGGGATTTATTTGATGGTGATTCTGGTGAGTAGGTATCCCAAATATTTTTTTTCCAATGGAAGATCTCAGTGCAGCATATAAAATAATTTGTTTTAATATGCTTTGAATCTTTTTTAAAAGTTATATCAACTAATGTGACACAGGCAGCTATTGGAGAAATGCAATTAATGCTATGGCCTTATTCTGCCTCCCTTTATATTACTGGAGGATACATTCACCAAAGATGAGTCATTTTTTGATAGATGAATAGTTCCTAATATTTTATGGAAAGTTACATCTTGACACTCAAGAGGCAATGTCTATAGTAGTATTTTTTTTGAGGTTTTTGATGTACTGTAGCCTCATATTTTTACCATGCATAACTACTCCATGCACACACACACACACACACACACACACACACACACACACACACACACACACACACACACACACACACACACACATAAATAGTTATTAGCTTTCATGAACTAAAATCACTGAAAAGTGATCATTGTATAACATTTTTGGGGTCATACTTCAGTTATTTTAGACTCTTTGCAAGCAGTAATATGCTATTTTAGGAGTAATGTGTATCCTAATTAACAAAGGAAAAAAAACACCTTTTTAAAATGTCTGAAATATGCACCATTTGACATTGCAATATCGAGTATAGAAAAAAGATGCAGCATATACTATTGGCATTTTAGTACTGAATTTAAAAAGGCAAGACAGATATCATTAACAATGTATCATTATTCTGTGACAGATTAATGCAGTTCTTCTGTGTGCAGTTCATGTTGTTAGACACCAAACAGGGAACTATAGATTTCCAAGGGGATGTGTGGCATTTTGCTTTGCAAAGGGGATGAGGTATATGGCATTTAAAATGACCATGGAAAGTAAAATTTGGAATTGTACCATTAAATAAAAAAGAGAAAGATGGCACTGACATTGTTATTAACATAGTGATATTCTGTGATAACAACTATTCTAATCTACCAAAACCAAATAAAAAAAAATAGAACTGGGCTATAGTGTACCAAAGATTAGACTCTTATTTTGAAGACTACTTGTTAGAGAACTGAACTGATGTGGAGCCGTACAGATTTTTACAACAAAAAAAAACAGTTATACCGAATATTTTCGGTATACCAAAGGTACATAAAAATATTGATAAACCACCTTTGCGGCCCACTGTGGCAAGTAGGGGGAGCAAGACCCACCCTATAGCAATACTGGTTGATAAATGGACTAAAGAAGTAGTACAAAAGACACCCCACCTGCTGAGAGACTCATGGGAATTTTTTGAAAGCTTAAACAGGACTTGTGGAAAGAGGGACTCATCTAACTTATCATTGATGTGGTCGACCTTTTCACTAGCATTCCAAAGGTTGAGGGTCTGCAAAATTTTCAAGACATGTTACACATTTTCTCCTTCCTGTCAAATGAACAAATCAACTTTAGTAGTAGAATTAATGGAGTTGATTTTAGATAACAACTTCCTACACTTTTAAGATGAATTCTACCAGCAGATTAAGTGGTTGCCATGGGACCGGCTTGCGCCCCCACCTTTGCCAACATTGTAATGTTGGCATGGAAAAGGGAGTTTCTTTTCTCTAGTCAATATCTTAAGTATTTGCATTTTTATGTGAGGTTCCTGGATTACACTTTTATTTTATGGGATGGGGCAGTTGATCAGACTACTTTAATGGGTATTGTAGATATTTGACATTTACACATTCTTGGGACTGAGATAGTATTAATTACTTGGATACAAAGATCTCACTTAATGGAGAGGAGTTTAAATCAAACATATACAGGAAAGAAACCTTCTGTAATGCATATTTGCACTACAGTAGTAACCACCCTTATCACCAGAAAAGAAGCCTGGTAAAGGGGAAAGCCATACGTGTGGCAAGAATGACTTCCGACGTGGTAGAATTGGATAGGGAATTTGATGTATTAAGAGGTATGTTCTTGGAAAGGGAATACCCTTTGGAAATGATAGACAGAATTCTCAATGAAGTCAAAGAAGGGTGGAGTACAAGATACTCCCATTTTTAGGTAGAAATTTAGACAGAGAGAAGGGGGATTCAGGAAAACAAGAAATTTGAAAAGGCATTGGTTTTAGATCACAATGGGTATGCTGAAGACATTAGGAAGCTAGTGGCTAGGAATTGGAGCATTTTTAGGGTGCAAAAGGAAATTAATGACCTGGTGGGACCAGAGCCAGTTTATGTTTTTAATACCGGGAAAATATTCAAGCAAATACTAGAAAATGGATCAGGGATTGACAAGAGTAACAACAGGGGCACAGTACCATGTGGAAGGTGTGCTTAGTGTGGCTACATTTATAAGAAAAAAATATTGATTTTTGGACAATGTTTTACACAATAAAGTAACATTTGTCCACAGTAACCATGCAACTAATAAAATAGTTTATTTAGCAAAGTGTGATGACTGTGCAGGGTTTTACACAGGGAAGACAAAAAGAGCATTAAAATCAAGGATTTACGAATATATATATATATATATATATATATATATATATATATATATATATACACATATATGTATTTATATATGAAATGACTAAGAAAAAGGAGGCAAATGCACTCTATAGGCATTCGTTGGTTTGCCCCAAATTTAAGAAATATTCTTTTGCTATTTTGGAAAAGATTAAAATTAAGCCAAAAGGAGGTGATTGGCAGAGAACACTTCTGAAAAGGGAATTGATTTGGCAGTTAAAATTTAACTCTATATCCCCCGCCCACCCAGGGCTGAATGATCAGGTGTCCATTGGACCTATTTTAAAGGAAAAAGCTGATACTTTAAGTTGAAATTAGGTGAGGATGCCTTTAAAAGTGGATGAGATGTAATTACTTTATAAAAATGGACATGATGTAACCCACTTTGATTGATTGTTGATGAGTTACTGTGTTAACACTATAGTATAAAAGAATATTTACTGCAGAATGTATTTTATTTGATGAAGTCTCCTTGGGAGATGAAAGCACTGATGAAATTGTGTGTTTTATATTAAAACTTCGTTTTATTGGTTTATACTACAGAAGTCCAGTTCTCTTTTTTAACTTGGTTTTGCTATTTTATTTTGGCCATTCCTTTGGACTTTTTGAACTATTCTAATCTACCCATTGGGGGTCTGTATAAAACAACATAAAGTGGTTGTATTAAAGGTGCTATGTTACTATAAGGCTCTACAGTAATGATGATTTCTCTTCTTCTATTTGCACAGTGGAGAGAGAGAGAGAGAGAGAGAATAACACTGCCTTATGCAAAATATATTACTGCACACTAGAAACTAAGAAACTTGTTTTTATTTGAACAGTTATAGCCCTCTTTGTACTTTATGGAAATGGGAAATATTATACACTATTTTAAAATGGTTCCAGAAAGGAATGTTTGGCATTGTAGCACTGAATAAAAAAAGAAACATACTCACATTGTTTACAATATACAAAACATCTGCAATTTTAGTTACAGTTTCATGATGCAGGCACCTATCCTCATTAATATCATCAATAAATATATTGTGCCTGTATTGGACTACTACTGTTTATCAAAACTAGCCTTTTCAGTAGTGCTAGCTATGTTGACAGATCTATATAATTACAATGTATTGTCCCTACCTAATGCAACTGTCAGTTTTAGTAGAAATTATTTGTGTCAGAAAATCTAGCTGTAGTTTGATTCTTTTACATAAATTGCACTGAAGCTTCAGGTTGCACTTGAACATGCATGTATTTCTGCTAAGTCTGGGCCAATCAGTCAAAAAGGTCTTGTCGGAGGTAATACAAACACTTCTCTAGCTACCTGTCAGACAGATCTCAGGCAGTCAAATGAAAGAACACCACCTCCTCCTTTCTACCTACCCCAACTGGTGTCCCTCAAGGGTCCATCCTCGGACCTATGCTTTTTAACATCTTTATCAATAACTTTCACTCTGCTATTCCTGATGTCAAGGTTATTCAATATGCAGATGACTCTATGTTACTCTGCTCTGCCTCAAACCTCCCTGAACTACTGACTAAAACCCAAACTGCTTTTTCAACTACTGAAAATTGGATGCGACAAAACCATCTCTCACTAAATGCAAATAAATCTAAAATTCTACTATACCCTTCCTCTAAGACTTTCTCTTATGACAACAATTCATTCAAAGTCCTTAGCCAAACCACCTCTCCCATAGAAGTGGCCCCCTTCGCAAAACTTCTTGGCATCATTATTGATGAACACCTCAAGTTTGATATTCATATTAAGCAAAATATAAAGCAAACCCACCAAAAGTTAAGTATGCTTTATAGGAACAATCTCTTTCTCTCCAACTCTACTAGACATAGTTTGGCTACTACTTGTCTTCTCCCATCCCTGTTATATGGAGCCCCTCTTCTAACTAACTCTACCATCACCTCTAAATTTGAAAACTGCTGTAATAAAATCTCTAAATTTGCCACCAGATCCAAATATTCCACCCATCACTGCCATACCCTTCATTCTCTGAACTGGCTAGAACTCTCCAATTACCTAGACTCTCTTTCTCACTAGGCAAGAAATGGAACTCTCTCCCTTCCACACTTAGGACAATATCTAACTCAGAAAACTTCAAAACTCAGCTTTTCACTCACCTGTCCTCTAAATGGAGATGCACCTGTTTTCACCCTATCTAATTCTATTTAACAAATGCCCTGAGGAGGTTTTTCTCCTAGGTTCCTAATCTCTCTAATACCCCAATAACTATTTCCTTGAGTTGACTCAAGCTCTCTGCAATTGCTACTCAATACACAATTTCAACTTTATAAATATTATAAATAGCATCTTACTTCAAATGATTGCATGTAAAATGTTTCCTTCCTTACTTTAAATGATTGTATGTATGTTTCTACACTTCAATTGTAATGAAGGTATATTTCAAATGAATCTCTACAGTACAACCATCAGATATATTACAATTATCTTTGTTGATCAAGCCTGATACTGAATATACATATTTGTAAACTGTACTTTATCCTGTAATGTCCATACTTTTGTAACCTTACTGTTTTATGTTTTATGGAGCTTTTCTCCCTGGGTCTCCAAGGAAAATGGGCACACTTGGGCCCAGTGGACTTCCCTGGTTACCAAACTAAAATAAATAAATAAATTTGTATATCAAAAATATTTGTACATGTGCTTGAGTTGGTAAAATGTATTTGTAAAGCTGCTTGTATTAAAAATGTACTAACAGTGTGCCCTGCTGGATAGAAAAAGAAACATACATGTATTATTGTAACTGTTTAAATATATATGTTTTAACAGAGGATACTGGAAGAGAAGAGGTTAATCTCAATCCACCAGACTTTGAAAATTGTTTGAAATTAAATTACCTGGCTTAGACCACAAAGAGTGTATCTTATGGTTTTCAGTGCAGCCAGAGACACAAGTCCATACTAGGAAGCTTTCTGCATTGTCTTTGAGGTGAAATAATTGCCACTCTGGAAGGGTGGAGGTCTAAAATTGCTTTATAACTTCCAGAAGCTGCAGCAGATCTTAGCAACACTCTGTGTGTGTATATTATTGGCATATATTTGCTAAATCCTGACTGATTCAAGCTAAGGGGGTAGCATGGGAGCCAGAATTCAAATGACCAGACGTATGTGATGTCATTTTATAATCCATCACTAAAATGATATTTTAATACTAGATGAGACTGAAGTCTCATTCCAGTCTGTTTTTGGAACCTGACAGAGAAGGACCCTTCACCTATTTCATCTTCCCTTCCCTAATAAGAGACCAGGGAATAGTAATTCTTTAGATCAGTCAGGAAAATATAGTGAAATTAATTAAGTATTGTTTTTCTGCATCTGTGTGAAACTATTTGTGTTATTTTAATATTTCTTGTGAGTGAAACTCTGGTATTTATTGTAAATAGATATTTAGTATTTTCATGTTATTGTATTTTTTTTATTAACTATATTTAAACTTTTCATTGCTGCTGGTCATCTAGAGAATATTTTAACCTTTGAGAGTACATATATTAATTCAATGACGTTATGGTCACTCTTGAAATCCTTGCTGGTTGACTAACATTAGCATTTGTATTAATATTAATTTCACTAAGTGTAATTGGCTACCCTTGCAGGAGCCTTAGAGTAGCTGACTTTGGAGTATCTAGTGGTGGTGTAACTACCTTATAGTCTGGGCAAAAGGAGGCATAGTTAGTAAATCTATGCCAGCCTTTCCCAGGTGTGTGTCTGTGTGTGAAAATCAAATCTCAAAGAGTGTGTGTCAGCTGCTTGGAGCAGGGGCATGAAGCATTGGTTCCACAGAGAGAATAATGGAGAACTCAGCTTGGACACTTAACTGAGGTCTCAACTCTATAGCTGTGCCAGTGGGGAGTCTTACTGGGGACCTGGAGGGAGACAGATAGAAAAATCCAGACCCCAAACTGAGTGTGTTCCCTGACCGCTCTTAATGGAAATTATGCTTGATTCAGAGCTGCATCTGGAAATACTGGGTGTATCTATTTTTGTTGCAAGTGAACATCCCTCTCTGATATCAGTGGTGAGGATTCAGGCTCCTTGATTATTGGCCCAGAGTAGGGATGTCACACCAGGCTCTACAATGAATTAAAATGATGCCACAAAAGATACCACACAACATATAAGAACATGAAAGTACTGATTCCATGTGCTCTTCATAACATATAAATGAGTGTCTCAGAATTAAGTAGACTATGTAATATAAAAGTTAGATTGTTCAACAGTTTCTGAAAGAAACATATTTCCAAAATGAGATCTTGGAAAAATGCTGAAAAAAATGCCAGAGGCAAATTGCTTTATAAAATGTGGTACCAAAGCAAACAGGAGTTTAAAGATTTTGAAGATACACATATTCAGGATTTTCCCATTTAATTTTTCCATTCTTCATAACAGTATAAATTGAACTGGAAAAAAAAAGCTAATGCATATCTGATAATAAATAGAGAGTGTGTCTCTCTCACTAAAGAGGATACATTACTCATTCACTAAACCTGTATGATGGGGTGAACCTTTTATGTCCAGACACTGAGGCAGTGAGCTGCAACTTTTACAAGTAGCATGCACTAACAGATTAGTGACAAAACATGCATGGGCTGCTTATACAGAACCAACAACCAGTGCTTGTTCCATAACCCACTATGGAGTACTCTTCCGTAGTTCTGTCCATTGCCTTACTGCTGTTCAAGTCAAGGCTATTCATACAGGACATATAGTCTCAGTAGAGAGAATGGCAGAGAATATGAGACAAGGCACAACAAGAGACATAGGAAAAAGTCCTTACAGAAGGCACCTGAACTATAACAGATGCAACAAAAAGCAGACCTGACTATCATAGCACCATAGTAATTACAGAAGAAATAAAAGGATTATAAATTCTGAGGCCACATAAACAAGAGATCACAAGGAAGCCTTAAATGTTTTTCTCACAAAGCTTCTTGGTCTTCCTTCTGTCCCTAGGCTTCTTGTGTACTGTGCAGACAGTTACAGCATTCTTTGATCATTACTAAGACCACCAAGGTAAATAAACATAGTACTCAATACCATAAAGAAACATTCATGTGATATGACACAAATAAATAGGCTATATTACTGTTCAGCTAAATTAGTAATGGATAAAGTGTTACCACAAAAACATGGAGTAACAAAGGAAAGAAAGGGAACAAGTAAAATGCCAACATAGATGTATCAAAAAGCAATTAAGACAAGAAGTATTACTGTTAGAAGAATATGAATATGGAACAAATTATCAGTAGATGTAGTGAAAGCAATGAACACGATGAAAACAGATTTATCAGACTCTATTTCCAATAATAAATAAAAATAGCAATGCAAGCAGAGCAAACTTAGAAGATATGCAAATAAATATAAAGAAAAGGTACAAAAATAAGCAATTCAGTAATTACCCAAAAATGTTTTATAGAGAACTGTGAAACAGGGCAAAAGGAATAGAAACACCACCAAAAAATGAAGTAGATACATTTTGGAGATGTATTTACGAAGACCCTATTGAATATAACAAAGATGCTGAAGAATTAAAAGAAAAAGTAAGAGGCTCTGATGTAAAGAATATGGGAAGGGATAAAGTAACAGCAAGAAAAGTTGAAACAAAATTAAGAAAAGATTATAACTGGGAAACCTCAGGTCAAGATGAATCAACTAATATCTGTTAAATGTATTAACATCTTTGCACAAAGATTTATCCCTCAGCAAGAATTATGTGCATCCCGAACAGACACCAAACTGGTTAACAAGAGGAAAAATGACAGTCTTAAGTTCATAGATTAGTACTAGGCTAACAGTCCTTGTGGGTCATTTTAAGCCTAGTCAATTAACCCATATGAGAATCAAACCCTGCACTTTGTGTCTATAAAACAAACATCTTAACTGTTATGCCAGCCTCCCTCTCTTCCTTAAGAAAGAGAATGCAAGCCATCCCAAGATCTATACACCAATAACTTGTCTTCTGACACTATACAGATTATATACTGGAACTGAAGCAGAGCTGATTGTCATTTCTAAAACACTTTGTGAAATTAGAACAAAAAGGTAATAAAAGAAAATCATAGAACAAGGAATAATTTATTGCTAAATAAAGCCATAATAGAGAATTCTAAAATGGGAAAAAAATCTAAGTATGGCATGCATAGATTACAAAGAGCACTTAACAGCATCCTACATTAATGGATAAAATAATGTTTACAGATATAGCAGATACACCCTACTTTGATCAGTTCCATTACAGTGACAATGAAATAGTGGCATTTCAATCTGCAGCTGACCCCATGACAAAAGACAAATTATTTTCCCATGGACAAAAATCCAAAGTGGGATACTCCAGGGTGATTCTTTGTCACCACTGTTGTTTTGTCTTGCCCTTAACCCATTAAGCTGTTTACTTAACAGATTAGGTCTTGGTTATAATTTGGCTCCCAGAAAACAAACGCATAAAGATTTCTAATCTACTTTTTGTGAATGACTTAACATTATATGGTTCAACAGATGAAGAGTTAAAATCACAACTGCAAGTGATCAAAACTTTCTCAGATGATATAAGAATAACACTTATTCTTGATAAATGTTCAAAGGCAACATTTAAAAAAGGGAAGCCACAACACTAAGAGAATATCCATTGAGGATAGGAATGTGATATGAAGGAACTTGAGCAGGAGGGAGTGTAGAAATATTTGTGAAAAGATGAAGGGTCAGCAATGAAACATAAACAAATGAGAATAAAGCTCAGTAAGGAATATGTCTGAAGACCAAAATTAATAATGAAAACTGCATTGACTTCTAAGAATAAAGTTGAAGCTACAAATCAATTTGCTCTTCCTGTTCTAACTTACATATGATTGGCCTCCAAAAGTAGCAGAATAATTGCAAATAAAAACAAAAAAAAAATCATTGTATACCAAGATTATATATTCCTCACTCTGAAGGAAGTATGGGCCTCCTCCAAACACACTGGAAGTTTTTAAACATGACGAGAAGTCTAATATGACATCATTGCATAGTTAGGCAGAAGCATTTCTGAATAAAGCAGAAATGGAAATCAAATCAGAAGTAGGCAAAAATCAGACAACTGAATGTGTCAAAAACAGAAGAAAGAATATAAGAAAAATGATCGAATGAGAATAAATAAATGGAAACTCCACAAATATAGTGGCACATTCAGAGATCTTGTGAAACAACTTCACGTTAACAAAGATTTGACCTAGGAATCATTAAGGAGAGGTGAACAAAGGCCAAGGATAGTGGTCTACATACACATTGGTTTATAAAGTCCATTGAAAATTTTGGAGAAACAGACTAATGCAGGTTTTGCAAAAACAGAACTGGAAGCAGTTGCACATTTTGTTGATGGGTGTGATACACTGATGGCAGATGGCCTGTATAATGAAAGGTGTGATAATGAGGCAATATGGCTGCATTGAGGATTGTCCAAACGCTACAATCTAGATAGAAGGAGCTGAAAATCACTGGAAACATGAACTACAAAGTGTTATAGAGAATGATGAAGTTTATATCACAAGGAAACCCAGAGCTTATCTGAAACAATCCTGTGGTGACTTGTGATTTATTGATCTTTACTGTTGCAACAAAGTGTGACTGCAAGTGGTAGTGAGGGAATCCAGCATTTTTTGTCTAGCACAACTGGTATGGTAGGTTAGAGTGATGACTTTACTGTACTTAATTTAATACTTAGTTGCATATTGTTTATGTGATTATCTCATAGAAGTTGACTTCAAAGTTCTTTGAATTCTGTGATAACTGATTTTGATCATTATTTTATTTTAGAATGTGTTATTCCTTTTTATCCTAAAATGAATTCCTTAAATGAGATTTTGTAAAGCACAAGTATCTTGTTCAGTGTACTAAATGCTATGCATATTTAAAGGTAACACCTGATAACACTGGTGACCTGTGTTTCTCGTGTCAAAAGTTGGATGATTTGCTTAACATCATTAGTAGTAAATCTAGACTTAATGATGATGAAAGCACTTGTACAATTGGCACAGCTTGGAGAACTGTTGTTGCATTTATTAATGACTAGGCTGATGAGCTAAACAATATTAGGCAAAGTGCAAATAGACACATTTAGTAAAGGAAGTATCTATTGTCAGTAAAGATCACTCAACCCCTATTAAACATCATACTACTAATTGCAGCTATGGAATTCAGGATACAAGTATTCAGCAGTCTGAGGATTCAGAGCATGCAGAAGAAAATGAAAAAAGAAAGAAGTTCACAACAAATAGGAAGGAAACAGCTGGTTAATGTCTATAATGCAAAGAGAATTTGTACTAAAACGGATACTGCTTTATTATTTAACACACAGATTGCAGGGGACCATAACATTTTTCAATCAGAAACATTCAGTCTAAGAAGAAGGCATAATTTCTTCAGTAAAGAAACTAGAAAAAAAGAGGTAAGGGAAATGTGAAAAGGAAGAAATCAAAACTGAACTTGGAAGCACTGAAGAACATTATTGTAAGAAAACAAGAGAACAACCCAAAGTTGACAACATGGCTCAAGCTGTGGATGTGCAAAGCCAGCTAGGTGAGAATTAATTGCTTGTAAATGCAACAAGTAGTGAAAACAGTGGGATTAATAAGACTAAGGGTGATGAAGATTGTTCCTTTGTAACAACTGATAGAGCATCCAAGCTTAATTTGGGGCACACATGTTTAAACAGGATAGCTGGCACTTGTGAAGACAAGGGAAGAGAATTTTTGCAGCAGATATATTGCAATTTTTGCATAACACAAGACAGGATTTTTGACAGGTCAGAAATTTTACAGTTCAAAGATAGCAACATTTGATGTGTCTCAGATGTTTACAAATGCTATGAGCATTAGTAATAAAGTTTTTATTGGAAAACTTGCTACATTCCCACAAGATTAATGTTGTTAATGATGCAAACATGGTTAATGAACAATGACTGGAAACCAGTTCTGTCAGTGTAATTGTTTTTACTGTAACAGACATTCTAACAAAAAATTCAAGTGAAGGTGTTCTGATAAGATATTAAACATTGTTATGAGACCTGTGACAATTACATTTTCAAAGATAACACCAGTAATGTAGATTGTGAAACAGTAACAACCCTGGTATTAAAGATTGTTATGAGACCTGTGACTACTACATGTTCAAAGATAACACCAGTAATGTAGATTATGTAAATATAACAATAAACAAAATGTAACTCGAACTCAGTCCCAGTAAAACCAAAAACAAAACAGCAAAAAGGCACCACGTAAATCCAATAAACTCTTCCAAATGGGCTTCCGAAAAAACTCTTCAAAGTGTTGTAGAAAAAATTCTTTATTTGAACACAAAACCAGCGGACTGCACGAAACATAAAGAATATGTCAATCAAGCGCTTTCACCTGCACCTATGTCAGGCTTTCTCAAGATGAACCACAAGAGTTTTAGCTGCGTTTATATCCTAACATCAGTTCAACTAATGATGAATTAAGAAACAGTTAATGACACAATTGGTTAGTCTTGTTTAAAGTGCTACGTGCTAAAAAGAAAAAATCTTTCATTTCTTTAAATATACAACTACTGTTCTGTGTCGTTAAAACAAACATAAAGTGCATTAAAACGAACTTTGCAACCTGGCACCACTTTGTTCTATTTAAGGAACCTTACATTTAAAAGTGCATTCTTTGACAAAATGAATCTTTAAATTACATAATATAAAAAATGCAATCAAGGTTTGGATATTTTAGTTATTGAACAGCTCATAAAGCAGAACAACATAATTTAACCAAATCTTTTAAAACATGTAGTACCATTACGAGTCCATTCAACTTTCAATATAATAATAAACAGTGAAGCATTAAGAATACTCGTGTAACTTGGAATGTGAAAATATTAAAATTCTTCATAAGTCTGAATTTTTTTGAAAAGTGTAGTTTTTGACTTTATACATAGCATGATTAAGCTTTACTATGTATCCATTTAAAGATACTAAAAAGTGATAGTTGTTAACATCAGAATTTTCCTATAGAACCAGGGTGATAATGACATCGTAGTGGTGCTAATGTAATCTAAGAAATGAATAACTGCAAAAAATTAATTTATTAGAAAGCTTGCATTTCATACTGGATAATATTATGATAATGTCCTTGTGACAATTAATTTACATTTGTATCGCATAGCTTGTACAGGTTAAAAATGGTTAAAAAAATTGATTAAAAAATTGATTAAAAAATGTACTAGACAGCGCGTGAAAAATTAAAAATATTAAATATTGTATTATTGTAAAAATGACTAATAATTAGATGTTAATGTTAAAATGTAACTGTTAAGACAAAAAACATAAAATACTTCTGTGTGGGAAACATTAATCGTATGAAGTGTGTGAATAAATACAAAAAGTGTGCAACCTATCTATTATGAATTTATAAAGGTAATATAAATAAAAATATATAATAAAGGGCAATGTATATGTGTTTAGCATGTTTAAAAGTCAAAGGGTTGATACATAAATTAATCAAGCCTTTTGTAATGTTAACCTGCCTGTAACAAAAAACTTGTATGTTTATGTGGAAATTTGGGGTTTAGAAATTAATGTGTATGTTTCAACTATATAAAATATACTAAGTTAAAGTTTTGCCCGTCTTAATTTCAACAAACTTGTGATACTAATGGCTTCATTCAGACCCGGAGGTCGTGATGCATTTAATCTTAGCTGCCAATTAAGTTCTTTGAACCCAATTGTTGTTTCCCAATCCCCACCTCTGGGATTCAGTGGTACCTGCTCTATAACCATGAATTTTAGAGTCATCTTAGGTCAAACTATTAAATGCTTGTAAAATGCATTTGAAACTTTCTTTCTCCATATGTCATAGAGGTGCTCGTAAATCCTCTTACATAACGTCCTCTCTGATTTTCCTATGTAAAAACTTTCACATTCCTGACATACTCCTAAATAAACTATGCCCTTAGATGCACAGTTACAATACACCTCAGGTTTCAATTTGAATTTTCTTGACTTAATATAAAAAGTGTTAGTGTTAATGATATATGGACACTGCTTACAGGAGTTGCATTTATAAGTACCCGCTACAAAACCTTTGTTATTAATTACTGGTAGTGTGTGTCTTTCAAACATATTCTTGAGGTTAATATCCCTTGCATTAACAAATAAAGGCTGCTTGGGTAACCATTTACTGGTGTCTTCATTTAATGTTAAGATTGGCCAGTATTTGTGTACTGCATTTTTTATTCTATAAGCATCATTGTTGAAGGTACAACTGTATGCAGTTTGAAAATTGGGGGTGTTAATACCTTTATCCAACAAAATACTGTGATTTGATACTTCGTCAATTGTTGTGCCTAATAAAGGACAATATAAATCTGCTCTTTTTAAAAGAACCTCTTGGTGCATTGCCTCTCTTAAGGGTTTGGGGTAACCTCTTTCTAAAAACAATTTAGTTAATGTTTTAACCTACTTATCAAACATTTCATCAGTGTTGCACATTCTAAAAGCTCTAATGAGCTGACCCTTTAAAATTCCTTTCTTTTGGGAAAACGGGTGGCCACTACTAAAATGTAAATATGCATTAGAAAAGGTACTTTCTCTAAACACTGAAGACTCAAACATTTGTAGCTCAGCATTCTTAACAAGCAATACGTCTAAGTAATTCACACCACATTCACTAATCTTTGATGTGAACTTTAAAAAGTGTGTGGTACCATTAATATAGTGTATAAATGCTTGAAGACTCTCTCTACTGCCTTTCCAAAATATGCACACATCGTCTAGGTATCTTTGATAATGCAAAATATTGTCTTTCCAGGTTGATGTAAAAATAAATTATTTTTCCCAATATAATAGGACGATGTTTGCATATGCAGAAGCACATGGAGAACCCATGGCCACCCCTTTACTTTGTTTAAAAAATTCCCCATTGAAATAAATAAAATTATTATTTAAAATAATGTCCATAAAATCTAATAATAAATTAATCATATTATTATTTAAATCTGAAAATTTTGTTAAAATTTCATTAAACCATTGTAGACCAATATCGTGTGGAATGCTAGGAAATAACTCTATTACATCAATGGTGACCATAAAATCAGTAGCTTCAAAATACTCTTTTTTAATATTTTTCAGGAATTCCCAAGAGTCCTTGCAGATATGTTTGAAAGATGCTACAGTTTTCTTAAGTGAAATATCAACAAATTTGCCCAAAGGTTCTGTTATACTGCCAGCACCTGCAACAATGGGTCTAAACTTTAATGGCTGTAGTCTTTTATGGACCTTGGGAATTCCAAAAATGACTGGAGTAAGGGGTTTGTTCACTATTAAAAAATTAAATAATTTTTCGTTAATTACCCCTTGTAGTAGATAGTCATGTAGTAAGAATTTTATCCTAGCATATGCTATGTTCACTTCATTCAAAGAGCGGGTACTGTACTGTTCTGTGTCCTGCAATATATTGTATATTTTTTCTTCATATTCATTCCTGTACATCAAAACCACCCCACCCCCCTTATCCGGTTTCATAACACGTATTTGTTCCTCTCTAAGTTGTTCTATAAGAGAACAACAACTCTGAGTTAGAGTCTGTTGTCTCTTACATTCTTTAGAGAAGTTTCTGTCTATTTCAACCAGTTCTTCGAAGATCTTAATTACCGGGTGCAGTGGTGGGTTAAACGTACTTGATCTACTCACTAACTCTTTTGTATAATTTTTACCTTTAAATAGAATATCCAGATTCAATTGTCTGGTAAAAAGTTTTAATTCCAAAATGGTTTTGGTGATGTCCAAAGGATTAGTGGGTACAAAGTGGAACCCTTTCGTGAACAAATCAAAATGTGTTTCTTGTATGGGGCTCTTTGTAAAATTAAATATAGTAAAGTTGTTCTTAGTTGTGACTACACATGGTGAAAAAACAGGTTCAACTAAATCTCTTTCATTAAACCATGTGTTTATCTCTGTTGTTTCCCCCACGTTTGCTGGTTCTGGAACTGAGCTCTGTTCCCTTGCCTGCGCTGGGGGAAGTAAAAAACCTGGTTGTCATCATTTTTAGGGGTACTATTGTTCATATTATTACCCTGCTTCTGTGCAAGTCGTTCACTACGCCTTAAGGTTTCAACAAAAGGGGTTTCATCATTGTGGTTATTCATAGTACCCCCGTTGTTGCTCACATACTTATTAGACCATTTTGTTTTAGTTGAACAATAAGCTACCCCATTTTTGCAGTCATTTAAATCTCTTTCTAACTTTTTAATTTTCCTTTCCATAATTCTGGAACAATGCTGATCTACTTCATAAAATACATTGTTGTATTCCTTTTTAATTCTGGAAAAACAGGAGTCAGAATTAATGGAATCATTTAGCATATTGAGTTCTTGTAAAAGGCTGTCAGCTTTCCTTTCGTGGTCTTTAACCATCAGTTGCAGCATATCAAGTCCGGTTTTGTTAAACAGTTCTGTGATATCGTTGAAAAGTTGTGAACCAGAAATTGCATTGTTAAAGAATTTATTTATACGGAGACCTTTCGGTACCCTTTTAACCCTGATACATTCTTGCAAATAGTCAATTTCCATTTTTGTAGCCTTAAAAGTATATAACTTATCACTGAACATTGAAAAATCAGTATCTATTTTGTTCACAACTGGGATATTGTTAATAACAGTACCTGGTTGAAACATAAACGATTTGTTCGACCATACCCCAAAGTTGAAAGGTCTTGGAACATTATCAGTTGCATTCGTATCCATATGTTGCTGGGGATGAAAACCCTTTCTAGGGACTGCTCCTGAGTGATGCCCCAGAACGTCAGAAACTTGTGGTTCTTCAGAAATAATCCTATCTGTGTTGTTCGCGCCAAATTCCTCTGCCTGGTTTGCAGCAATTCTGCTACCAGAGTGTGAATTATTTTCTTTCAAAGAGTTAGTAAGCTGTGTAAGCAGGCAGATAACCTGCCGGAATTCAGTTCTAGTGACCAGTGTGTCATCCTGTGCTTCACGTAAAATAAGCAGTGTCCCTGGAAAGTCGGATTGATCAGTGTCTTCTGCCATGTAGACGCCAAAAACAAAATGTAACTCAAACTCAGTCCCAGTAAAACCAAAAACAAAACAGCAAAAAGGCACCACGTAAATCCAATAAACTCTTCCAAATGGGCTTCCGAAAAAATTCTTCAAAGTGTTGTAGAAAAAATTATTTATTTGAACACAAAACCAGCGGACTGCACGAAATATAAAAAATATGTCAATCAAGCACTTTCACCTGCACCTATGTCAGGCTTTCTCAAGATGAACCACAAGAGTTTTAGCTGCCTTTATATCCTAACATCAATTCAACTAATGATGAATTAAGAAACAGTTAATGACACATAATTGGTTAGCCTTGTTTAAAGTGCTACGTGCTTAAAAGAAAAAATCTTTCATTTCTTTGAATATACAACTACTGTTCTATGTCGTTAAAACAAACATAAAGTGCGTTAAAATGAACTTTGCTACCTGGCACCACTTCGTTCTATTTAAGGAACCTTACACTTAAAAGTGCATTCTTTGACAAAATGAATCTTTAAGTTACATAATATAAAAAATGCAATCAAGGTTTGGATATTTTAGTTATTGAACAGCTCATAAAGCAGAACAACATAATTTAACCAAATCTTTTAAAACATGTAATACCATTATGAGTCCATTCAACATTCAATGTAATAATAAACAGTGAAGCATTAAGAATACTCGTGTAACTTGGAATGTGAAATTATTAAAATTTTTTATAAGTCTGAATTTTTTTTGAAAAGTGTAGTTTCTGACTTTATACAAAGCGTGATTAAGCTTTACTATGTATCCATTTAAAGATACTAAAAAGTGATAGTTGTTAACATCAGAATTTTCCTATAGAACCAGGGTGATAATGACATCGTAGTGGTGCTAATGTAATCTAAGAAATGAATAACTGCAAAAAATTTATTTATTATAAAGCTTGCATTTCATACTGGATAATATTATGATAATGTCCTTGTGACAATTAATTTACATTTGTATTGCATAGCTTGTACAGGTTAAAAATGGTTAAAAAAATTTATTAAAAAATTGATTAAAAATGTACTAGACAGCGCGTGAAAAATTAAAAATATTAAATATTGTATTATTGTAAAAGTGACTAATAATTAGATGTTAATGTTAAAATGTAACTGTTAAGACAAAAAACATAAAATACTTCTGTGTGGGAAACATTAATCGTATGAAGTGTGTGAATAAATATAACAATAACCTTGTAACATATAACAGCAGTTGAAGTGTACAGACCACCAAAGTCAAGTGTTGATGACCTAGAGGAATTTGTACGTTTCTTGCATAAAATACAGGCGGGAAAAATAATTGCAGCATGAGAACTTAAATTTACCAGGAACAGACTGGAATAATATTGATTCAACAGCATTAGTGAGGAAATTATTTACAACGTATGGTAAGGAACAACAATTGCTTCAGATTGTAAAAAAGCCTACCAGGGAATGGAACATATTAGATATTGTTCATGTTCCTAAGGAAATGAGTTTTACTTCATGTCACGTTTTACCACTGTTGATGTGCAGTGATCATGGGCTTACAGAAGTTAAACTGCTGTTAGATAATTCTACCAAAAGGAAATCTAAACAAATGCAAAGAAGATTAATAACAGACTATACAGAAGCAAAACAGTCACAATATAAAACTAATTGAAATGATCAGACAGCATATGTAGAAGATTCTATGGGAATGATAAGTTTACTAACTGGTTCTCTGACAGAGTAGCTGATGCATAGAACAGACTAGTACAGAACAGCAAGTACTAGTTTCAATATTTTTAAGAGCAACCTGGCCATTCATTGGGGGAATAACTGTTATGGTATATTGACAGGCTAGAAGGGCATTGTTACCCATGCCTAAAATATTTGTATGTATATATGCATTACCAACAGGTTAAAAATAGGTATGAGAAAACCAAATATAGCAGGTCATGAAAAAAAGACAAAAGCAGCTTTGATGATTGAAATTGTAATTATAGTATCCTACATACAGACACAAAGTCATAAAAATGCCTGGATCTGCAAGCAAAAACTAGAGCAATGTGGAAGAAAGATGCCCACACATTTCCAATAGTAGTAGGAGCAACAGGTCTAATAAAAAAAAATAAAACTACTTAAATACGCTACCAATACATGTAACCCCGTATGAATTACAGAAGGATGCAATTCTGAACACACTTTGGGTGGTGAGTGGAGCACTCTTAGCCAGCATCAAAGACTAAAACAATACTAATTTCGCAAACTCAGATCATACCCTGACTTAAGAATGAGGTCCATTCCCATCTTGATATTAGAAACCCAAAACACTTGGAGAAATTAAATGGCAAATGTTATCGTAATTGTTGAAATTGTTAGTAACATCAAGTCAGTTTCATGCTCAAAACTCAAAATGAATCACTAGAAACCAATCCTTTTATTGAGTTTTCTAAAATTTCTTCTGTGGTACTGTGATAGCACACACCTATTTACCATGTTGCTATAAGCAAGATAAAATAACATCTGCTTATATGCAGATATATATTCTTTTGGCACAAATGTAAAACATCCTAAACTAAGTACAATTGGACATATCAGTTGTAGAGGTGAACTTTATTTCAAAGAGCTGTTTCTATGATAATCTGACAAGAATAAAGAAAGTGTGTAATGGGATAGCCATGAGTACAACCCAAATAACCTGGCATCAACTTGTGGCTTGGGTAATGGAAGAGACAGTGAGGGAAGATGGAAGACAGTCACTGTGTTTAAGAATAATGATACTGTGGAAGATAAGGTATTAACAAAGTATCCTGACTACTAGAAAAAAAGGAATGTTTGCTATTTAATGCTAATTTTTACTTAGAGCTGTCAAAAGGTATTGTAAATAGAGTATACCACAATACTGACACTGGAAGAGATGGTAAAGAGCAAATGGATTAGGGCAAGTTTGACAGACTATCTGGCATTTTCCAGACCTAAACTGGTGGTAATTTTTAGTATCCCTGAAGATTCACAGGGATCTAGCTGCACCCTCCACCCCTTTTGACCCACCATCACAGCTATCTGATGAAAAACTGAAACACTTAAAATTCACGTGAAGCACAGTCAGGAAATGTATAATTTAACCTCTTTTACTGTGCAGCCAGCAGAGTTTGCTAGAAAAATCAAGATCATTTAAGTACTGAAATCAAATATTCTGGCTACAGCAGACATTAAGTCCATTTATACCACCATGGCCTAAGGAGAATGGGCAGTGCAGAACCTTCAGAACATGTCTGAACCTTCAGAACACGTCCAAACTGTCAGAATATGTCAAACCTTCAGAACATATCAGTCAGTGATAAGATGGGGCAACTGCATGACCAACATAGTTGTTAATATTATGATCTTGACAAAAATAACTTTTATTTGGATTTTCTAACACATTTTTCATCAGATTTATATCAGATTAGTGGAGTGGTAATAGGACCAACAATGCCACCTGTCTTTTATTAATTTAGTCCTACCTCATTGGAATAAGTATAATTCATATTTCCTAGATGATATTAGGTAGTATACATGCTTTATAGGCATTATCTTTTTGATATAGCAAGGCACTAAGGAAAATATCAATCATTTTGTGATGTATTCAAAAGCTAACACTGGCTTTATGAATCTTTCTCTGGCACATCACTTGTCTACTGTTATAGTCCTCAGTCTAAGTATATACTAGTATTCTAATAAAAAGAGATTATCTACTAAGGTTTTTTAAAAAGAAACAAGTAGTCATAACTTGTTACATTTCTTCAGTATGTGCCTAAAACATATTAAAAATGACAGTGCAAACAGCAGATCCTTAGACCATAAGGCAATTTATGCAATAACAAGAATATACAGAAATACTTATTTTACAAAGTAAACTTGCTAACTGAGGATATCCTAAAGACTTCACTGGTGATATGATTCAGAAGTCTGTAGTCAAAGATGAAATCTACATGCCCATTCATTGAGATTTTAATAGAAATCTGTCTATGATTCTCTCCTACAGTTTAGACCCTGAAGTCATTAAGTAGATTCTTTCAAATAATTTCTAAGTTTTGTTAGGGAAAGAATACGTTGAGTAAGACATGGAAAGTCAATCCCCTAGATTTAATAAAACCCATGTAGGCATAGTGTTGAGCCTACATGGAATGTTATTGTGTCCATATACATGGTTCCCTCTCGGCAGCGCACCATGCATATTAATCATGGCGTGTTGCAGAGGGAAAGCCATGGAACACGGCTATTGAATCAGTGTAGGGAGTATGGTGCTGTGTCCGCAGATGAGTAACACACCCCCTGCACTGTCCAATTGTATTATAGCAATGTAATACATTTTTTTTTATTTTTTTAAAAAGCAGCAGCAGTACTAAGCATTGGCTAAAAACCTGCCAGACATCTAAAAATAGAAACCAGATATATTTAATTACATCTATAAAGGTCAAGTTTAAGCATAGCTGAGTGGGTTTGCACAGCACACTGTGGTACTCAGCACTGCTTAAAGGTAGCTCAGAGGTATATGTAAATGAATAGCAAAATTTCACATATCCACATAGCTAAATGGGTAGAGTTATGACCTCAAGTACAGTAGATGCAGGGTTTGAATACATGGAAGAGCAAGTTAACATTTTTGTTCGAAGTATAAATCATGCATATTATTTTTAAATACTGGCCTGCTGTACTCAGCTAAGCTCTGCTAAGACCTGCTAATGGCTGATAATGTTTATGCACTGCTTGGTACTGCTTGGCTGTTTTGCACACTGCTAAGCACTGCCAAGCATGTAGTGTATTCCAGTTTTTGCGCTGCTGAGCTCATCTGCTCTGGTTTGCACACAGCTAAGTGATGCATTTTTAAATATTGCCCAATGGTGTGTAAGGGCAGGAAAACAGGCTATAGTAAGCCTAATAGGCAGGAATACATCATACTCTGTTGGAGTTCTGTCTCTGAAAGATACAATGGCAGGCATTGGAGAGGATTCACTCTTTTGGGCACAGCGGTGGGGCATTCAGGAGTCCAGGGTCATGGTCAGACTCCTTGTCAAAAACCATGAGGGCCAGCTGATACAGAGAGGCTACCAGGACTCAGAGTGCAAGGCAGATGCCTGGGACTTACTGGCAAGGCACCTCACCAGTGCAACTGGTATCCCCTGCACAGGTGAGGAATGTCATCACCACCATGACGACCTGAAAAGATGGAAGGAGGCTCTCTTGGATAGCTGGGTTCAAGAATTCTGGGCAGGGAATGTCCTACATGTATGTAAGTACTATTAACTGCATTTCACCAATATCTAATCTTGAATGTCTGCTAAACTGGTATGCATAATGGTGTGATTCTCTCCCAACAGCTGCAGAGGAGAGGGCTCACAACATTGAGGAGCATGCCAGGCACTTGTCCAGGTTGCTCCATGAGTGTGGTGAGTGTTGATGTATTTTACTATCTATAGTCAAATAAGCAAGAAAGGGTAAAGCATTAACTGTGATTAGGTGTATACAGTAAAGATTGAATTGCAATGAATGTGGCTTACACCTATATTGCAAGAAGTGCATACTGCTAACTGTAGTGCCATAAGCAGGGAAGACTAAACCATTAACCATAATAAAGTACATGCAATAAAGTTTGTAATGCAATAACTGTGGAATTTCAGCTGTATTGCAACACCTGCATAATGACAACTGTTGTAAAATAAAACATTTGAAATTATACCAGTAACTGATTGAAGGTATGTCTATTAAAGTCTGTTGTGCAATGACTGTGGAAGTAGGGCTGTTTTGCAAGAAATCAATTATTACAACTGTTCTGCAATAAAAAACATTAACTAATATCAGAACCTGCATGAAGGTATATCTAATAAAGTCTGTTGTGCAAGAAGTGTGGAAGTAGGGCTGTTTTGCAACAAATCAATTATTACAACTGTTCTGCAATAAAAACATGAAATAATATCAGTACCTGCATGAAGGTATATCTAATAAAGTCTGTTGTGCAGTAAGTGTAGGTTCAGCGTTGTTTTGTAAGAATTGAATTATGACAACTGGTCTGTAATGACACATGGACTGACAGCAATAACACCAAGGTAAATCATGTACATCATGATTGTCTTGTTTTCACCATTGCATGTCAGCTACAAGCATTCAGGTTGTGAGGTACGGTGCTATGTCAGGTATAACAGTGTAGTACTTGCAAACTGCAAATAATAACCCATAATCAGATATTGTTTGTTGACTTCACAGATATTGCAACACACTAACAATGTATTGTGTACACTTCCATTCTATGTAGTAATGTATAGTTTACCTAGTATCTCTGTCATGCTTGAATGTCATGGATGTGTGTTCAACTGTCACTGCAGTCAAGTATAAAACTGTACCACTATTAGCAGGACATATTTTTGCTGCGAGGTGAGCTCTAGGCAAATATCAGTTAGTCAGCAATCAGCAGTGACTCAGTAGCTCAGTTTGCTAAATACTGTGTATGAAGTACATTTTTGCCACACACACACACACACAGGACAGGGTTTGAATCCAGTGCTATGTAGATCTAAATATTACAGTATCATTCATGTAATGTTTACAGATATTCACTCCACAGGAATTACAGGTAAATGTGTGAGGTATCCCATATTATGAGTAAATTATTGTGTGTTTAGATGTCACAGACTGTTACAATCATTACCAGGCATGTGAAAATACAGCATAGAATAAAGGAAATAAGTATAATAATAATAAAAGAAAAGAAAATAAATAAAATGTGTAAACTTTGGTATGGCCACATGCCTGGATTGTCTGTTAAAGGTTGGTGCAATCAAGTAATACATTTGTTGCAGATGTCCTCTGCAGTCACTGCTATTGGGTTCTATCCCCATGCCTGCCAAGGCATGATAGTTTACTCTCTGTACTGCACACATACATGTCTTTCAAGTGTCATGCTGTCACAGAATGTACTTACTGTTGCATAATCTGTCTGTCACAGATGTATCATTGACATGATTATGTAAATAGCAAAGTAACACTACATCAGCCCACAGTACACCTTGGTAGTTATATAGGTACACCTGTTGTGCAAGTGTTATGTGTAGTTGTGTACCTGCAGTTGTTACTGCTTGGCCCATACTGCCCCATGTGGATAGCTTGAGAGGTATGTATGTACTACAGCAGCTATAGGGCACTTTTGCACATAAATAAAGGACAGACCTGTAGAGTAGATAGCAGTACTGTTGTCAACTATATAGCCTATATTGGTATTAATGGACTGTATTTCTCTTTCTCTCTCCCCACCCCTTATCTTCATATATTTATTATTGTTATTCATTGGTTATGGTTTACAATTAACATATGTTGTTCCATAAATGTTATTTTGGGGCATGTGTTTTATTATTGTTATGTATTACAATGGTTGCATATTAACATATCTTGTTGAACTACCTATTCTGTTGGCCTTATGCCATAACTGTTACTGGCATGCTGTTAATATACTGACTGTTCTGTTATTTATTGTTGCATTTCACATAATATCCATTGAAATGTAATGGGGTTATTTCCAATGTACTGGCATGCTGCTCTTACTAGCAACGGTTTTGTTCATGACTAACCTATATGTATTGCTTTACCTCCATAACCACAGCACATTAGGTTAGGCCGGTTCCTGCTGACCTGCCTAACCTACCTCAGCTGGCCATGGCACCAGGTCCTAGCATGTCTGGGATCAAAGCCGGTGGTGTCCCCCCTAAGCTGGTACTGCACCACCTTCGGGTGGAACTGCCTCAGGGGACGGGAACCACCCCCCAGGAATGGTGGTGGAGGGGTGGTAGTCGCCCAGGATCAACTACTGGCCATGGTGTTCAGGATTGTTCATAGGAGCTATGAACATCGCCTGTTCCAGACTGAGGGCAGACTGGACAACCTGGTGGTGCTGGCTAGCCCCAGAACCCAGCCTCCAGCACAGCCATCTTCAGGGTAGTGAAGGAGCAGTGTTGACTGCCCATGGGTGGGGATATCAGTCACACAACTGCCATCTGCAGGCACATGCACTTTGTATTCCACAACACTCTCGTCATCCAAGGTGTTACCCCCTCATGTGTCACACACCACCCCTGTATGATGTCTTGTCTGTCTTGCTTGTCTGCAATTCCATCCTCACCTACTCAACCTACCTCCCCACATGTACCTATATCCCATCCCCAACATTCGACTCTCTCTCTTTACAAAAAAAAAAAAAATGGGCACCTGTCCCACAAAAAAAAGCGCCTCATACATAGCTCTCCATTTTGCACACATGTCCACTGGACACAAGTAATTAGGTCCAACTGTCTTGTCAACACATTTATGTTGTCCTCACCCCTCTCAATGGGATTTGAGAGTCCAAATTCATCCAAAAAACTGCCAAAATGCATAGCTGTTCCTGTACAAGAAATGGAAAGCTATGGTTCTTTCCTACACTCTACCTGCACATCCCTACCGGCCTTGAACTGTGTTTCCCACCACCCCCCACCCACTTGCCCCCATTTCACCACTGCCCCATCACCCTTTTCTCTTTTCTTTTTATTTTTTTAGCCTGGATTTGCAAGGAGCTAAGAAAAGCACCATGATGCACAGCACTGCACAAACTCACTTAAATTAGCTTTAATGTGCATTAATGATCTTATGTGTTTCTCACAGTGTTAGGCACATGTACAAAATAATCACCCCTGCCATGTTTTGAACCTGGGCTCTTGTCAACTACAGCCTACTGCACTAACCCATTAGGTCACACAGATCTTAATTACAACAGGTGTTTTCAGCATTACATACTGATTGCCACTTAAAGACTGAAATGAAACCTAATGTGGAAAATGGGAGTGCACTTGTGACTCTGATGTACAAATACACCAGTAGACAGCCAAATAAATAATAATGGCAGGACATGAGCCCTGAGATAGCAGGTAAATGTTCCCTTTTACCTGCAACATCCTTAAACACACCTGCTAAGGCATCAATGGCACAATAAAAATGTTCAAATGGGACCCTGCTGCAGAACAACTGTCTTTGAAATCCATGGACATACTGATGGACGCAGACAACATGTGTCACAGCCTGTATGTCTGCACATATATCTAGCAAATACACCTGCTCCAGCACTGACTTAGTATCTCTGATTGTTAAATGGCTTGCATGCAGAACATTTTGCCACACACAGTCCTAGGCTTGAATCCAGAGTGTTGTACTTCAATTACATTGTTGTGAATACAGCAAGTAATGACCGAGTCATGCAATTTTAATCTCCATAGTTTACTGTTACTGAATTATCTGTTACCCAGATTTGCAATTCAAAGGCCTGCAGGTAGGAACACACTGCACATATTCATATATCCCAACTATATGTTGCCTACTACTCTACTATTGGCAATGTTGCAAAACAGATGTACCTTAAGTACATACCTCGAATGGACTGTAATGGGTACCCTTACCCTGGTTCTGCTGTAACAACAGGGCTGCCACAGTTACACGTACAGCTTGCTGGCCTCCAAAGGGTTCACACTCCTGACTATGTGTCCTATGCTGCAGCAGCAGCAGCTGCAGCCTGGAGCATACACGGCTGTATAATAAGATAGCTGCTACTATGCTACTATGCTACATACTACTGCTACTATGGTCAGTCTGACCATACCTCCCAACCTCCTATAACAAGGGATCCAGACACAACTATAGGCAAAAATGGGGGGCAAAGGCCCAGAGATAGGTACAGGTTTCAAAGTTTGCCCCTACAAAGATAGTAAATTGATAGAATAGAAGCGACTGCATTAGCATGCATATACTGATGGGTATGAAATGTGACATTCACATGTCTCTCTCCTCTTACTGACCTCAACGCACAATGTTTGTTAGTGAACTGCCAGATGACCACACTGTCAATGGACACTGACCAAACATATAAGGCAAAACTGTGGGACTACTTCATACATCCCTACAGTGGACTGTATTTGTACTTACCCTCTGCAATGCTGTAGTCTCCACACCTCAGTAATGTCCATCTCAAAAACTAAGAAAGGGGTCAAAACCTACATGAAGGCCTTATATATTGAACTGTGCTGCCATGTCATTGACTAATGATAGCACAATTCAGATGTTTTGGATGCAATTAGGGCAAGTAACTGCTTATGGGGAACAGGTGTGTATGCAGTTTTACTCACACAGAGAGCATATGTGCAAAGTACATGCCGAGGAATGCTTCAAAGAAAGGGATACATCACTCTACCAGGTATGTACTACATTTCACCATAAAACAGGATGCAGATGGGATGATGGAGATATGGGGAATAGGGATTAAAACAATAGGCTTGTATTAGATCTATGATACTGACATGTCAGTGATACTCTGCTGTCCAACACCTACAGGCATGCCTCTCAACTATCCCTGCTTTCAGACACTTCTCTGCTCTGTCCCTGTGCATCCCTCCTACAATGGTTGGCCATTGTAGAAAAGATAGTGGATTACATGTAAGACATAGTAACAGTAAGTAAGGATGTACACTCCTGTAACATCAAATGATGTACTGTAATCCACCTCCTCTCAGTCTGTTAATGTCAATGTAAATAGTACTAACATTCTAAAATTGTCCCTGAATGTGCCTGATGTACTCTGGCTAAGTCCCTGTTTTGTGAACATTTGTCCCTGTCTGGTTGAGAACCATGCCTAACATACCTCTCAAACTCCTACAGTAAGAAATCAGGACAAAGCCATATTTAATGGGGGGACAAAGGCCCAAACTCAGTGACAGAGTATACATATTGACCATACAAAGAAAGAATGTGAATAGACTAACAGATATTACTGTAGCATAAGTGTTTTCTGAGGGGTCTGATGGTTGACAGATTCTGTTTTAATTTTCTGATAGCAACCATCAATGATTGGACAACCATTTGTCAGACATCCACAAGTTTCTGCAAAAAAGGACCTCTTCTATGAGACAAACATGGTGACATTCTGCAAACATCTGCATACTTGAGAGGTATGATGCCTACAAGGAACATGTGTTCCCCTCTTGTTGTCTTGCAGGAACGATGTACCAACAGAGACATCTTCCATTTTCATCTGCAGAAAATGACACTATACTGAATGCCCTCAGACTCAACCATCACATCTTGCTTTCAAAGGGTTGCCACAATTATGAACAGCAGGCAGCATTGTGGGCCGATCTTGAGGGGGCTGTTAATCATATTGGCCAACAGGACAGGACCTATGAGCAGGTCCAACACTGGCCACAGATATGGTCAATGCTGCACGTCAAAGGGCAGCTGCTGTTGCCAGGGATTCTGCTGCCACTGGTGGTGGGCTTGCAACAAAACAAACACTCTTGGCCACAGAGGAATTCCTGGTGAACCCAGGATCAACCAACTGCTCCCGGGCATCCATCACACCATACATCCTGGAGATGGGTGCCACAGTGTCCACATCAGAGGACCATCCAGGTAACCTTACTGTGTTCACCAGTATACTACATCAGCAGTCATTGTGGCAGGCTCTACAGACCAGTACATGGGTATCAGGTCTATCTGCATTGGGAGGGGTTGGCCTTTACCCACAGTTGTGCACACATACTCAGAATGTCAGCAATATAGCCAGTATCACATTAGCTACTGTACATGTGGATATATGCACATATTACCTTGTAACACTGCAGCATTTGGTTTTGCTGACAATACCTCTCCCTCACCTTTTCATAGGTCTGTCAGGTGTGGCCAGAGTCCATGGTTCTGTACCTGGTAAGTGTGGTGCTGTTGTGTTACATATTGTATATACCTTATGACAGTTAAGGGCTGCCATTTTGCCTTATGCACAACTGTTGTGCTTTGCCAAAGTAGAATAGATGTATGTTCCATTTCGGAGCAGTTAACTACAGTGCATAGCCTAGGGAATGACAGGTGTGTATTTGTACAAACATTAACATGTTTGCACTTATAGTTATGAGCAACTATGCAGCCTGCTGTACATGAGGCAATTACTCTAAGATGCCCATTCAAACACAATAGGGAGAAGGTACATACCTGAGGCAGTGATATTACAACTGGCATATCATTCACAGGATAGGTGTACTGGGTTTTATGTGTAGTTCTATCACATACACTGTCATATTGCATACCTCACAGGTATATTGTACTGGCAAGGTTACCCAGAGCTAGGTAACTTTCATGTTATACAGGGCCTGAGTTGTCTGTTTATATTGTTGTGAGTTTGTGTGCTGTGCATGGGATCAGAGATGAGAGGATGTGGGACATGTAATGCAGTTGTGAACCCTCAACTGTATTAGTCTGTGTGGATTACCACACATAATAGTGCAGGTGGTAATGTACTGCTTTTGTCTTGCTTCTCACAGGTGAACAGGGGTGTTGGGGTCTGTCCCTCTCACAACCTGATTTCAGTGTCTTATCAGACAATGGTGTTTATGGTGGGCATATTGAGGCACAGTTGGGGTTGTTGGTGAATGAATCTGTCCCATAGGTTAACATCCCTCTTCTGCCCCCATTGTCCCCACACACAGTCAGTATGCCCACACATATCCAGTCACCAGAGGCCACAGATATTAGACAGTCAGAGGGTGGTGACATAGTACAGGACACTGTAAGAACTATGCCATCAGTGAGTGTAGATACTGGCCATAGCCAGAGAGCTGGTGAGGTCCCACACAGGCAGATTGACAGGGGTGCTTGAAGGAGGACTGCTGTCCATCCACCTCTTTTTGTAGGTGTCACATCGTGGATCATTCACCACATGTTTTGGGCTGTCATGGAGGCACAGGCATGATCTGAATGCAACACTAAATGGATGTTTAGAGTTATGGATAAAGCACCATCTGACATCCATGACTGCCTCCACCACACTGGTGATGCCCAGAAACATTTCACTGATGTAGTGGACAGACGATGGGCTGACACAATGTCTGTCTTTGAGCACACATTGTCTGTGCTGGAACATATGGTTGGACATGGGCGTTGGACACATGGATGTAGGCCAACAACACCATCTGCTGGGAGTCTATGTGGCCATGCATACTCACACTCCCCCTAGTGGCAGTACCTCCAGGGCTACAGAGGGAAGTGTCCTGTCCACACCATGATGTGGCAAACCATGGGCATGTGGTCCTGGATGGTCCTGTGGGGGACACAGGCCCAGCAGACAGGAGTCACCATCAGGTACTAGCACCGCATCTGACCTTGGGCATGGTGATACCCATGCTACTCAGGGGGAAGCAAGTTCCCATGTTCATGGCCGGAGATGGTGAACTGTCCACTGTACCATGTGCAGTCCACAGCTGTCTACCATACACATGTGTTGGGCTAGCACTGGGCTTGACTGTGTACATGCACACACTCCAACACCACTGTCACATGCAGGTCACCTACAGACACACACAGCACCTCTCCATGGCCCATGTAACCAGCACCCTTTTCTGACTGACATACATGCTGTCAACTGTTTGGCACAGCCTAGGCCTCTGGCAAACCCACCCCAAACCCTCTGCATGTGATGATACCTGTGCCACATCACTGCCATCCATGCTATGGATGCGGAACCTGCATGTATGCATCTGATGCACAGGGTGACTATATAACTTTACATGTGTTTGTGTAGTGCAGTAGTGTTATGCCATGGCAGTTGTTGTGGGCCATGACAGGTACTGTATGCTGACGTGTCAGGTCTATACATCAAACGTTGTGTGTCTTTGTTGCCTGGTGGTACACTGGCAGTAGTGTTACAGAATAACAGATGTGTCATGGACCTGTGTTGGCTTTTGTCTCAGGAGTCTGAATGGTTCAACTATGGACACATGGCAGCAATACAACAGCACAGGATGTCAAGGCAGCACAGCAGATATATAATGTCATCAAGGTATGCCAGCATATGTGCATGGCTTCTTTGGTACATATATGTATAACAGTGTGTCAGGCACAATGGGGACATGGAGCATCATCATGCTTTCATACCCTGTAACACACTCTACCACCTTTGATACATGCCACTTGGGTATTCTGCATGTACAATTCTAGATGGTGGTGGACATCAGTTATGCTTATGTACAGGAGGGAAATTTAGGGCCAGCAGTTAGTCATAGGGTCATAAAATGCATAACCCATGTACAGGAGTAGGCCACATGGGCATGTCTCTAGTGCTGTAAGGGGACATATTTAAACACACAGACAAGTTGGATGCTGTGAGATAAGAACCCCTACCTATCTAGTAGTACACAATATATATTGCATGTGCACACACACAAGTTGGATGCTGTAAGATTAGAACTCCTATCTATCTAATAGTACACACTATTGCTTGCAGTAATTATCACATGTGTCATGCTGTTTATCTGATATTACACTGTCAGCCAGTGCTCTTAAGATGGATGACATCCACAAGCCTTGTAGAGGAGGGTAGTTAGAGGCCAGCAGCCAGTCACAGAGCCATACAATATATACCATTGCATGGAGACAGCCCATATGGGCACATCCATACTGCTGTGAGGAGATATATTGCTACACACACACAGGTGGAGGATGTGAGATTAGAACTCCTACCTATCTAGTATTACACACTACAGCTCAGAGTACCTATCGCATATACCATAGGTTATGTTTGTTGTATATGTTGATGCAGGCACAGTACCTGTGGAGTATGCAAAGTGGCCTTGAGTTAGACAGCATGTGTGGCCTGCAAAGTGATACAGCTTGGTACTGTTATTGTATCTAGTATCCTAAGGGTGAGATACCTGGTATTATCCCTGCTATGTGTGTACATTTACTGGTCTGGCTGTATGTGGCTGTTTGCAGTTTGATAGGCAGACTTGTGGCCAGGGACAATATGGTCTGTACAAGGCATGCTTTGTACCAATTGTACATTACACCACTTGCATATCTATATCTGTTTGCAGCTGACAGTCCGCAGGCACAGGGGTCTGTGGGTGAAGGGATTATGTACTGTTGCAGCCTTGGTCTGGTGCCATTGGACAGATGTGACGTGTATGTGCAGATAACCCCAGCATTCAGGGGTATGTGGAGACATTCGTGTACCCCGCACATATCTATATAAATGTGTATAACAGGGTTGTCTCTTTAAATTTAGCTGTGTGTGTAAGTAATGTAAATGTGTTATGTAGAGGTATATGGGGAGTTAATGTATCATTGTACTTTATATACCTATATATACATCTTGTTATTTTATATATATATATATATATATATATATATATATATATATATATATATATATATATATGTGTGTGCCACATACTGATAGAGATACCAATCAAGTGTGAAGGGGATAGGGAGAGACAGATATGTATATGTAGCTGTATGTATGTACAGACATATTTCCACATAGCAGGTGTTTGGGCAGTAGAGGCAACAGACTTGGGCTCAAGTTATCTAAGTGTAAGAGCATGCCCAGTGTGATTGCAAGTACTTACAAGGTGACTCCAGGCCAAAGCTAAATCTACTACAGTCCCGGACTATTATGTGCTGCATACCACAGTACTGCATAGGTTCATAGGTTCATAGGTTCATACTAGGCTATCTGCCCTAGGACATTTATAAGCCTAGCCAGAATGTGTTTAGCTTTCGCCACCCATTTTAAATTTATTTGGCTATGCCCTTTTTCGAGGTTAGTATACTGTGCCTCTGTCTAACAGTGACACAGAAGTGATACCCGGGGTAAACCTACGATCTCCCATCCACTCATCAAGATTCCTCTTGAAGAGAGTCAATGAGGGACTCTGCCTAACCTGGACTGGGATTTTATTCCAGAGTGAAGGGAGCCTCTGGGTTATGAATCTGTCCCTCCAGCATGTCCTATTTATTTCAGTGCTGATGTTCAAGTCTCTTGAGCGCGTAGCTCGATGGGATTTGGATTTTCTGAGGTGCAGCATGTCCATTAATTCCGGGGTGGACATGGCTTTATACATCAGGCACAGATCGCCTCTGAACAGGCAGTATGCCACTGAGTAGAGCTGGAGTTTCTTTAACCGGGCAGCATATGGCATCTATTTCAGCCCTTTGATCCTCTTGGTGAGGTACTTTGGGGTCTTTCCAGTTGCTGCAGGTGTCTGGTAAGGTACATCCCAAAAGGGGCATTGTACTCAATTATGGGCCTGATGAGGGATGAGTAAAGAGGCACGATGACCTCCCCTGATCTAGATGTGAATCCCTTCATGATTAGGTGGGCTATATAAAATGTTTTCTAACCACTTTGGCCATGTGGTTGTCAAATGAGAGATTGCTATCAACTTGGGTCCCCAGGTCCCTAATTACTTCTTCTGTACTTAATGGATTACCACCTATGTGGTAATTTGTGGGCACTTTGTTTTGCCAAAGGGGATGACTATACACTTTTGGCATTTAGCTTGAGGCCATGGCTCTGGCACCAGTTGTCTGTTTCTATGAGGCCCTTTGGAGGATGCTTGTGTTGGCTGGAGAGTCGATTATGGTGCCCAGTTTGCAGTCAAACTTGGTCAGCCACAGTCCTTCCGTGTTGGCCTGTACCTCAGAAATATATACCGAACAAGAGAGGTCCCAGGACTGAGCCTTGTGGGACACCACTTGTAACTGGTTTGGAGTCTGACATGGCTCCAGCAATTCTAACCATGTGGGTTCTGTCCTTGAGCCAGTTTGCAATCCATCTAGTGACATAGGGGTTTATATTTAAGCTGGTGAGCTTATCTATAATGCCAGTGGGGTACTGTATCGAAGGCTTTTGCGAGGTCCAGGTAGGCTGTGTGGACCACCTTCCCTCGTCAATGGCCTTGGTGACTGTTTCAAAGAAATCAACCAGGTTTAAGAGGCAGGATCTGCCCTTAACAAAACCGAACTGGGTAGGATCCAGTGTCTGTAGGTCCCCAATATCTTTATTTATGAGGTCCATGATGATCCTTTCCATAGCTTTGCAGACCAAGCTAGTCAGGCTTATGGGGTGATAGTTTCCAGGATCCGTTGAGGCACCACCTTTATGGAGAGGGACCACTGTTGCTGTACGCCACTCTTTGGGCACATATCCTGTAGTAAGGCTGAGATTGAACAGTAGTTTTATGTTTGGGTTTAGCTCTTCTTGGAGTTCATGTAGGACGCAGCCCAGGACACCATCTGGTCCCATTGATGCTGTGTTTTTGCTTTGGAGAGGGCGGCTCTTACCTGAGCATCTGAGATGTCAGGGGGCAGCACTCTGCTGGGATAGATATTTGTCCTTTTGGTGAGGGGGGGAGAAGTTTGCGTTGAACCTGTCATCTAGGATGTTGGCAATGTCTGTGGGTTCGGTGTATTTTTTGTCATTTTGGACTAATTCTGAGCATATCTGGTAATTACCACCCAGGTTCCTAACATAACTAAAGAAAGCCTTGTGATTATCCTTAGTGTCCTGTGCAATTTTTCTCTCAAAGCTGGCCTTAGACAATTTTATGAGTGCCCGTAGTTTTTTGCTAATACTGATCAGTGAATCCTTCCCTTTTTGGGATTTTGCTCTATCATTTAGTAGCTTTCTCCTTCTATTGTATAGTTTGTTTATGGCTGGGATCCACCAGACAGGATGTCTGCCTTTGGAGGATTGGGTCTTGGTTTTATGTGGGATCGCATGATCCATGCATTCCTGAAGGTGTTCATAGAATGCGTTTATAAAGGATTCTGCGGTCTGGGCCGTATTTTCCACAGGCCGGGGGCTTTGAAGGATTCCACCTCAGTTTTGAGGAGTGTGAAATTTGCTTTAGAAGTTTTCACTGTGGTTTTCTGGGCAGGGGGTGGGGTCGGGATGTGAATATCCAGTGAGATTAGTTTATGGTCTGATCTTACCAGTGAGGGATACACTTCTGATCTGGAGCATAGAGTCCCCATGTTGGTGATGATCAGGTCCAGTATGTTTTCCCTCTTGTGGGAGTGGTAACAAGTTGTTCCATAGCATTTGAGTTTATAAATTCTAGGAACCTTTGAGCTAGGGGTTGGAGCTAGAGTAATGCTCCCAGTCTATGTTTGGGTAGTTGAAGTCACCCAATATAATGGTGTTTGGAGAGACCTTCATATTTTCCAGTGTTCTCAGAAAGGCCGAGTGGGGTTCCTGGGTTTGGGAGGGTGGTCTGTAGCAGGCTATAAACTGGAAGGCAGTTTTACCCACTGATAGTTGCACATGGATAGTCTCTGATGCTTCGTGCTTGCCACCAACCTGGAGGTGTGGGTATCTTTCATGAATATCGATACTCCCTCCTTTTGTGGTTCGGTCCAAGTTTTGGGGCGAAAAGCATGGTATGAGGTATAACCTGGTAGTGCTGGGGTGCTCTTGGGAGCCCTGAACCAGGTTTCTGTTACTGCACAGATATCGATGTTCTCCATGCTAAGGAGAGTTTCGAGTGCATGCATCTTGAGGTTTAGACTTCTGGCGTTGAGTAGCATTACTCTTAGTTTCTTATCCTTTGTGATACCTATGGAGGTGGGTTTGTCTTTTGAGCCTTGCCTAAAAAAGGCACTATGGGGGTAGCAAGAGCCTTTCCCAATATCCAAAAGCCCAGGGGTGACAGGTGCAAGCCGTCCCTAGTGAAGCATCGTGGCTTGTCGAGAATATCATCCCAAGCTGACAGGCATTGGATCCCCTTTGAATGACACCAGTACTTAAGCCAATTGTTGAAATTGATCATCTTGTCTTCATATTGTGGCATCATTCTTGGTGAGGGTAAGATGCTACTCAAGGTCAGGGTCATACCGGCCTGGGCTACATGCTCAGAGAGCTCCTTTATGTCTCTTTTCATGTAGTCCAGGGAGGTACATCTCAGGTCATTCACACCAGCATGGACAATGACTGAGTCATATTTGTACTTGCCTTGGAGTGACCTGAGTGCTTGTGTTATGTGGCGGATCCTAGCACCCGACAGGCTGCTCACCGTGACCCTCTCCTTGTTCAGCCTGGTGAGTGGGACGTCAGTGTGCCTGATGACAGAGTCACCTATTACAAGTTCTTGTCCAAGGCATTCCCTGGCTGTTTGCTGACCTTAATATGTGACTCAAACTTCAGAACTGTACAGCGCTTCACAGACCATCCAGACTTTTGCCTCATATTTTTGGCCCGTTTCACATAACATTGTGGTTTTCTGGCAAATTAGTGGCAAATCAGTGAAGATTGAAGTAAATAAATAATGACAGACATTTGAGTTTCAGACTCCATGCACATCAGGAGAGTCCTGTTAATGCAGGACCTATTATTCTATCGGCATTCTGCATTTGTGGGAGCAAATATTTAAAACCTGTCCCATTTTGTGGGCCTTGGTCCCACTTTTATTCACTTTATTTGGCCAGAGCTCCTGCTCTAACAGGTTGAGAGGTATGATGTGACTGGGGTACATGGTGAAACACCACACATAGAGTGACAGTCTGCATACCTCTCCCTGCACATGTTTTTTGCAGAATGTCCAGCATTTCACCCCATATGTCTGCTGTATTCCTCATATATTTGTGGTTTCCCAGTGCTATACTGTAAACACCAGTCACTGACTTGTTGTACCTACTGACATATTTAAGTGATGGTCTTTACATCCTGCAGCCTGCTCTTATACTAGCCACCTGCTAGTTACTCAGAGTGTGTATAATGTCTGTCTGTAGGTATGGCCCTTTGTGCCCCCATTCACCCTGGCTTTGTCCAGCTTTCTTGCAATAACAGCTTGAGGGGTTATGGCAGTCTGCGACACTACCACCATATGAGTACCTCACATGCAAAAGATGCTAGATGCTGCCAGATTCGAACCATCAGCACCATCACACATGCTACTGTCCCTGGCCCAGTGAGCCACACCAGCCACCAGACAGAGAGGTTTCCTTCCTCACACTATCAACAAGATAGCGGAATTATCTTTTCTGTTGGTATACCATTGCAGACATACTGCTACAGCAGTTGTATGAGAACACTGATGTGCTTGGGGTGGGAGATGACCAGCCTATGCTCTGCTGGCATAGACAGTCATGCAACTGTCCTGTGACCCCACTGTTTGGCATCTCCCTGGAATACTGCTGTGGAGTTTCCAGCCACGTGGCCTAGTGGCTATTTTGGGGCATATACCAGTGAACAGAATACTTGCCCCAAGTGGCTGTTAGATCTGTACAAGTAGCCCAGTAGCCCACTATAGATCTCTGCAAGTAGCCCAGTAGCACACTATATATAATCCACTATATTGCCTTGCATACATGAGGGAGGTCCATACATATGGTACCATATTGTAGTACCCCTTACAAGTGGTGCACAGGAGAGTGACTTACCTTGCAACTGCAGCAGTTGACAGACATATAGTTCGGGCTGACTCTGTCTGATGCATGCAGTCCACAGCTAATACACGGTGAGGAACAGGTTGTGTGGACTGGCTAGCATCATTTTTACTAATATGTAGGCAAGTCAGAGTAAGGTGTCAGTCCATGTGCTATGTATTGTCTCTTGGCCAAGGCCAGGCCATATTGGGCATGCCTATGTCTGCCTATAGGGACAGCCTCAGGTGGTTCCTCCTCCGAGTCCCCTGTGGGTGCAGTTGTGGTGACCTAGGCACTAGTGGGGGCTGTATATCCTTTCCCTTTGCTGATCCTGCTGCAGCTGTTTCTGCAGGATCATATTGTGAAGCATGGCACATAGTGTGAACATCTGTGCACATGTAACTGGAGAGTACTGCAAGGCTCCTCCAGATATATCAAGTCACCAGAACTGTGACTTTAACAGCCCAAACACATGGGCTATGATGTTCCTGATTTGTGCATGTGCCTTATTATGGCTTTCTTGAGTGTGTGTGCATTTCTGATGGGTGTCATCACCCACGGTTTCAGTGCATAACCAGCATCCCCAAATAAATGGCTGTGTGGGATGTCCACCCTAGCAAACATCTGCTACAGCTGTGAGGAATGCCAGATATGCATATTGTGATAACTGCCAGGGCTGCTAGCACAAACATTCATGATAATGTCCTAGGCATTGCACATGACCTGGTAGTTGATGGAGTGGTACCCCTTGTGGTTGATGTAGATTCTACCTTCTTCACCGGGTGGTGCCTTGATGTGTACATTACTGCAATCTATGGCACCCAGTACCTCTGGGTGGTGTGCTACATGGTAGAACAATTGCATACCACTGGCCCTCTTCTCAGGGGTGTGGGGAAAATAAGTGAGCTCACTGGCATGTGGTAGCATGGCATTCAGGAACTGGAGAAGTACCCTGGAATCAGATGCCTGTGAGACCCCCATCATGTCCCCAGTTGGTCTTTGGAAAGTACCTGAAGCTAGTATCCTAAGGGCTATACATACCTTTGTTTCCACTGGCATGGGTTTCCATCTGTTGGCTCTGGGTCTGAGTTGAGGTCGGCAGAGCTCAGTGAGTTGTTGTAGTATGTCCTTGTCTACCCTGTAATGATCTACAATCTGCAGCTCATGTAGCTCCTGGTAGGTTAGCCTGGGCCTGAACAATCTTCTCCTTCTCAGTCTAGGTCTATGGTCACCATCAGCAGCAGCTGCATTGACCTCAGCATCTATAACATACATATGTAGCAGACCTGCAGCAGCCAATAACATTATCTAGGTTAAAATTCCCAAGTCTGTATTCTAATGGAGCACAGTATGGGGGAAAATCAGACTGTAGGGTGTATGCATATTTTATAGTTCTCTTTTGTAGGTGTAGTCCATGTGTTTGGCTAGCTATGATGTATTCCACCTGGCAAGTACATCATTAAGGGGTTTAATGGCTCTAGCTCAAGTGAAACAGGGCTAATCAGTAATTAATATATAATTTGGCTTTCTCAGGCAATTTTTTTTGACAGCCTTCCTTGCTGAGCACTGAGGTGCACCACACAAACCTGCACCACACAGATATACAAGGCTTAGCAGTGAGCAGACATGCCCCCATGGAAGGTTATGCTCAGCATGGCTGAATGCTGCACAAACACACTCCAACCCACTGAAGCATGCACCCCTAAGGTAAACAAAGCTTAGCAGTCACACGACACACACACCCTGCTGAGCAGAGAGGCACGCCATGCAAACAGGTGCTGCTGAGCTCCAATGAGCTTAAAAGTTTGCAGACACTCCCCCACCTTTTGATGTCAGATACCTCTTCTGTGGACACCAACATGGTTTTGTCCCAACACGGATGGGATCTGCAGACACAGATACCCATTTCTGCTATTCAGTAACCCAGCTCATCTGTATACAGATCCGTGCACAGTACCTGGAAACTACACGGTTTCAGGCTCTGCCTTGTTAACTACCACAGCAGTTCTACATTTTACATACTCCACACAGGGTCCTATAATGCATTACTGTTACATACTCACAAATTCTGTTTTTTACAATATTTTAATTTTTTTTTTTTCCATAATGGCATGTTTCCACACTGCGGCATGCCATGCAAACACATTCAGGGTATTAAAAAAATAAAATTATTTTACATCATTTTCCATACAGTTTTGGACACACCGTGGTTACTTTTGCTCACATCTATGTCCTCTGTACTATTTCTGCCAGTGTAACTACACTTTTACAGCCCCTGATATCATTTTTACATCCTGTACACGGAATTATTCCATGTACATTACGGACACCAGCACAACTGCCTACCTGTTTGCTGGATTGCTCTACCTGCCTTATTTGCATGCATTTCACCTGCTTATAATGTGGATTGCATGTCACAGACACTTCCATGTTTGCATTCTTGTGCACGCCCCTCAGCTACGTTTACTGGATTGCACATCTGTTTACTTCCGTGTAAGCAACATGCCACTATGTCTACACAGCAAATAAGTCCCTGTAAGCTTTATTAAATTCCCCCAATATTATTTACTCATAAAAGGAACAAAGACTTTGAAAACTTGGTTTAAAAGCATCTACTTACAGGGCATCTGACATAGTCTTCTTCTTCTTCTTCTTTTGGCTGCTCCCGTTAGGGGTCGCCGCAGCAGATCAACTGTTTCCATTTTTTCCTGTCCTCTGCATCTTGCTCTGTCACACCAACTGCCTGCATGTCCTCTCTCACCACATCCATAAACCTTATCTTAGACCTTCCTCTTTTCCTGTTACCTGGCAGCTTCATCCTTAGCATCTTTTTCCCAATATACTCTGCATCCCTCCTCAGCACATGTCCAAACCAACGTAATCTTGCCTCTCTCCATCCTCTTCACACCCAGTGCAAATCTTAACATCTTTAACTCTGCCACGTCAAGCTCTGACTCCTGCCTTTTTGTCAATGCCACTGTCTCCAACCTGTATAACATAGCTGGTCTCACTACCCTCTTGTAGACCTTCCCTTTCACTCTTACTGGTACTCGTCTGTCACAAATCACTACTGACACTCTTCTCCACCCACTCCATCCTACCTGCACTCTCTTCTTCACCTCTCTTCCACACTCACCATTACTCTGAACTGTTGATCCCAAGTACTTAAACTCATTCACCTTCGTCACCTCTACTCCCTGCATCCTCACCATTCCTCTGTCCTCCCTCTCATTCACACACATATATTCTGTCTTAGTCCTGCTGACCTTCATTCCTCTTCTCTCCAGAGCATATCTCCACCTCTCCAGGGTCTCCTCCACCTGTTCCCTGCTCTCACTACAGATCAGAATGTCATCTGCAAACATCATAGTCCACGGGGACTCCTGTCTGATCTCGTCTGTCAACCTGTCCATCAACATTGCAAATAAGAAAGGGCTCAGAGCCAATCCTTGATGTAATTCCACCTCCACCTTAAACGCATCTGTCACTCCCACCGCAGACCTCACCGCTGTCACACTACCCTCGTACATATCCTGTACTGCTCTTACATACTTCTCTGACACTCCCGACTTCCTCATACAATACCACAACTCCTCTCTAGGCACCTTGTCATATGCTTTCTCTAAATCCACAAAGACACAATGCAACTCCTTCTGACCTTCTCTGTACTTCTCCATCAACACTCTCAGAGCAAACATCGCATCTGTAGTGCTCTTTCCTGGCATGAAACCATACTGCTGATCACTAATCATCACCTCCCTTCTTAACCTAGCTTCCACTACTCTTTCCCATAACTTTTAAAGTCTTATTCTTGTGCTTCTGTTCACAGCGGAAATTTATAAGAAGCAACTACCCAAGGAAGTCTTTTCACATTTCAAGAGCATTTAACTGCAATTCATGTAAAAGCTTATGCAGCTGATATTTGACATTGACAGGGCAACAAAAAGGCTATGTACTAGAACTTATGTTCCAGAAGAACAACACTAACAATGCCACTTTAGACATCCCTCCAGATGTCCTTCCATTCACTGGTTGCAGTATTCCTTACAATTTTGATTCCCTGCCTCGAGCAACCCAACGTTCGGCTAGTATACAAAAGCCTACTGTTGCTTTAAGATAGCCTCACCTATGCTCCTTGCAAAGCATAGGGCACAAAGGTGACGTCTGGATGTACCATCCTCAGAACTTCTTTGCCACCAGTCCAAATGCATCTCTTGATCATCGATCTGAATGACTACATCCTTGCAGCCAGCCTGAATGCATCTCTCAATTGTCGGTCTGAATGCCTATGTCCTGTTTGCTGGTCTGAGCAGTTGTAGATACGTGCCCTGTTGAGGTTTCATTTTCTCTTGGTTTTTGGTTGCTTCTGTGAGTTAATGTCATCCAGGAAGGGTAAATGCCAGTGCAGAAGACAGATTCCCCATAAAGACCACCACAAACAGTGTTTATTTTGCCTAGGTGCCTCTCACAACCATACAACATGCTCTATCTGTCAGGCTTTCATACCGAAGACTCTGCAAAGTAGGTTTTCTTCCCTTGTTGGAGAATCAGTGACTTAAGCTTCTTGCTAAAGATACCATGTATGGAACTTCCCACCCTGAGGGTCATCCATTTGGGAAGAAGAAGGTTAAGAAACCAAGACCAGAATCTGACACTGTCAAGCCTCCACCAGACATTTTTCCTGAGATCAGTGAGAACCCAGAGCTTCACCCAGCTTTGTTGTCAGAGTCCTCTGCCGTGACTGGGTTAGAGGTAGGCAGGGATCAGGTTTTAAGCATGTCTGATGAGGCTTTGCAGACGTCCATTTCAGATGCAGGGAGAACCATGGTTGATTATTTCTGAGGGGACTAGGGTTGTTTCCTTAGATTTTAGTTAGGGAAGAAGTCCCAACTTCTGTTATTGAATGTCATCCTGGGTCAGAGCCTCCTAGGTTTTACAGGGCAGATGTACCATTAGAGAAAAAAAATAAACATGTCTCTATTGCTGCTAGGGATCCTCAGACTGATTGTCAGGCCTTTGCTCAGGGTTTGTTTAATGCTTTGATACCACTGAAACCTCCTCAGAGGGTTTCCTCTTTCAACTCCCCCCTGGTCCTCTACTCCCTTAAAAGGCCCAGGGAACAGGATTTCTCTAACGAGCTGGATTCTGATGAGGAATCCCTTGGTTACTCTTCCCAAATTCCTTCTCCTTTGGACTATGGGTCAAAGGAAGAGGAAAACCTTGGCTGATGATGATTGTCACTGTGGAAGTGACACCCCGACCCCATGTGCAAAAATGGGAAAAGGGTTGTTGGATGGATGGATGGATGGATGGATGGATGGATGGATGGATGGATTGTACTCCAGTCTGTGAAATCCATAAGAGGTACTATGAGTTGTTGCAGATGGAATCTCAGAAAACTTCTTTTATTCCTCCTGTTTTGGCTGCTTTTTTGGATGCATTTTCCAATGCCTCTAAAGCTCCTTATTCTCTTCCCCCTGCTCCCAAGAAACCTGAGGACTGTAACTTTTTGTACAAATGTCCTGCTTCTGACCCCTCTGTGGTGTCTGCAGCCTCTGACAAGCCCTCTCATTTGCTTCCTTCACCTAAGTTACTGCCTTCTGATAAAGACAGCAGAACCATGGAAAGGCTATGTAGGAAGGTTTACACCTTGGCTACCTTGGCTTTTAGGACTATTAATTATCAGACCCATATGTCCAGGTATGTGTTGACTCTCCTTTCTCAGGCTTGTCAGGTTATTTTTGATCTCCCAGAATCTGAGGGTAAAACTTCTGCTCTATCCCTGTTAGGGACTTCCTCTTAGGTGATTCATCATTCCATCAAATATAGTTATGATGCTGCAGATGCCTCTTCTAGGGCTGCTGCTTTTGGTTCAGTTATGAGCAGGTATTCTTGGCTTCAACTCCAGCCATTGCCTGATGATATCAAGTCTAAGTTGATGGATTCCCCTCTTGATAATAAATACTTGTTTTGGGAAAGCTGCTGCTGGTTTGTTTAAGTCCCTTCAGGATAAGGGGAAGGCCTTACAGGAACTCAAACATGTATTTGTCTCTCCTGTTTCTAAATTTCAAAGAACTTACCCCAGTAAGACTGCTTTTGCTCAAAGGCAATCTTGCCTTCCTACTAATGGCAAAAAGAATGGCAAATAGGTTCCTCCTGCTAAGGCTACTCAGACTTCAGGGACTCAGAAGTCTTCTTTCCAGCTAAACCAGGTGCTGTCTGACTATCCTTCTCTTCCCAGATATGTTCCTCTTTTTCGCCTTTCTCTCCCTCTTCCTGTTTGTCTTCAGATTGCTCAGGATTCTTGGGTTTTGTCCATTATTTGTCAGGGGTATTTCATGGTGTGAAAATCCTGTACCTTTTTATGGGCATTCCTCAGCCTCTTCAGGAACAACTCCCTTTTTTCCCCAGGGGTACTTTGAAACTTTTTGACTCAGGGTACTATGCAACAGATGCCTGTGTCCTAAATGGGGTCCTAAAGACTCCAGAATGTTTCTAGTTCCCAAAAAAGAGGGTACTTGGAGACCAATTCTAGACCTCTCTCATCTGAACACTTTTCTGAAGGTGTCCACTTTTTGAATGTTGTCCCTTCAGACTCTATCTCCTCTTTTGCTTCCTCAGGCTTATATTGTGTCTCTGGATCTCAAGGATGCTTATCTCCATATTCCAATCCATCCCCTTTTCAGGACATTTTTGCATTTCTCTGTTGCTTCCTGGCATCTTCAGTTCTCTGCTTCCTCAGGCTTATATTGTGTCTCTGGATCTCAAGGATGCTTATCTCCATATTCCAATCCATCCCCTTTTCAGGACATTTTTGCATTTCTCTGTTGCTTCCTGGCATCTTCAGTTCTCTGCTTTGCACTTTGGCCTTTCTACTGCCCCAAGGGTATTCACCAAATGCCTCGCTCATGTGATTGCTTTTTCCAGGCTTCAGGGGATCTAAGTATTTTCTTACTTGGATGAACTGCTGATTTAGACCTCCTCTCCAGTGATCCTGTTGCAAAATCTTCATTTTGCCATTTCTCTTCTTCAGAGCCTTGCATTCACAGTAAACTTCAAACAGTCTTCTCTGACTCCTTCTCAGGATCATGTTTTTCTAGGTTCCAGGATTCAAACAGTGCCTATGTTAGCATCTCTGCCTCCTCCCAAGGCCTTAACTCTCATTTCCTTCTTTCAAACTCTTCTTCCTCTGCCCTCCATTACAGCCAGGGATTTTCTGAAAGCTCTTGGTTTCATGGCATCTACCATCCCTATGCTGTCTTTGGCCAGACTCCACATGAGAAAGTTTCAGTGGTTTCTGAAGTCAGTTTGGCTTCAGCATGCACATTTTCTAGACTTTCTAGTTCCTCTTCTTCCTTGTCTCAAGAAGGAACTTCACTGGTGGATCCAACAGTTGTCTCTAAATCCAAGGCTTCTTTTTCATCCTCCTCTTCCCTCTCAGGAACTGTTCACAGACACTTCATACATGGAATGGGGAGCAGTTTTTGGCTCCCTAAAGATACAGGGATGTGATTGCCTCTTCAGCAGAAGGATCACTTCAGTCTCAAATAGATGAGAGCCCTTCTGCTGGCTGAACAGAAAACTTCCTCCACTTTGTGCCAGAGTCCCAGGTCCTCTGGTGTGGAAGGTGGAAACCCACTCTCCCACACATTTTCTTGGAAGGGGATATTTCTTTATGCACCCCCCATTCCAAAAGTCCTGTTTAAAATTCAACAGAACACTCCCAAACTCATGCTGGTGATACCCTTTTGGCCGAGACAGCATCGGTTCCCTCTACTTCTGCATTTAGTCAAGGGCAATCATCACAAGTTATCTCACAGGGTGGACCTGCTCACACAAGACAAGGGATCTCTCATCCATCCCCATCATTCCACTTTTCAACTGGCACTGTGGGTGATAGGATTTTGATTCCGCATAGACACCTTTTCAGAGGATGTGCTTAGAGTCCTGCAGGAGGCCAGGAAGCCCAATACTAGGAAATCCTACTTATCTAAATGGAAGAGGTTTTCTGTTTGGGGTCTCTCTCTTAACCTGGATCCACTTACTGTGGATGTTCCTTTGGTTCTTTCTTATTTATATGAATTGCTCAATGCTGGTTTGGCCTATTCTTCTAATGCCCATGTCTCTGCTGTCTCTGTTTGTCTGCCTTTATCTCCTTCTTTAGCTTCTAGATTTGAAGCTAAACAATTCCTTAAAGGTGTCCTTCATATTAGGCCACCCAGGAAGCCTGTTCCTCCCCCCTGGGATCTCAATTTTGTTTTGGTGAAGTTGACTCAGGCTCCCTCTGAGCCAGCTGCTTCAGCTTCCTTGCAACATTGCTCTTGGAAGACTGTTCTTTTGTTGGCCCTTATTTCTACCAGGCAGGTGTCTGAGCTTCAAGCCCTTATGGCGTGTCCTCTTTTTTGGTGCTTCATAAGGACAGAGTGTCCTTGCATACTAATCCTTCTTTTATGCCCAAGGTGGTTAATGAATTGTCACTTATCAGTCTATTCATTTGCCTACTCTTTCCCCTGTCCACAATCTGCCAGTGAGAGGGTGCTGCATATTATGGATGTCCATGGACAACTCAGATTTTATTTGGGTAAGACTGTCTTTTAGAAGATCTGATCAGTTGTTTATTTCTTTTAATCCTGCATCCCTAGGTTTAGCTGTATCCAAGCAAACTATTTCTTCTTGGATCTCAAAGGCTATTTCTTTTTTTGTTATACTTTCCATGGTAAGAGCCACCTTTTTTTCTGTAAAGCTCATTCTACTAGAGATGTGACTTCTTCTGGTGCTTTTTTCAAGGGTAGAATACTAACTTTGTTCTTGAAGCAGCTATCTGGACTTTTTATGGATATTGTAAATGTGTTCATTTATCCGTTCCTGAAGTTTTTGCTCCATTTTCCCCCACAAAAATATTATCAACCCTGGCATTGTGTCAAATACACCATCCCTGTACTTTCGCAAGTACATTTATGCTTAGCAAAAATAACTTACAGGGTTAGTGTTTTGGGCACATTGCCAAAGTTGCCAATGTTTTTATGTGGGGGAAAATGGAGTGAATATTCCGGAAACAGATATATGAGCCTATTTATGATATCTGTAAAAAGAAGGACACCAATGCATTAGCAATGCATATTATTAGTTCTGGTGATAAACATTCATTTAGATTTTTTGTGCTGGAGAGGGTGTTACCTAACCCATGAGGGGGACCCTGGTCAATTATGTTAGAAAGAAGAAAATTATTTTGACAGATTTGGCTGAAATCTTATGGATGGCCAGGGCTTAATCATCATATATCGATAGCCCCCATTTTGAAGTTTCGAGCTCTAAAAAGGTGACTTATTGCTCTTATATTTAAAATGTATATATATATATTATGTAAGTTTTTTTTTATTTTAAATATTTTTTATAACTCAATTAATGATATACACATACTTTTATATATATTTACATAATTTTATATCTATTGCCATATGGCTTTAGGACCTTTTTGTGTGTGTGTTTTCCTGCATAGATGATAGTAGCAATTTATTGTATTTTACTGTTCATTTTATGTTTACATAATTTTATACACCGGGTGGATTGATACTTGCTCTCAAGCTGAGTTAAGTGTTTTATATATTTTTGGTCAGTTTGTTTTTGTTTTACGTTCATGTAAACATGGTAGTGTGTCTTTAAAATTTGCCAGCATTTTTATATCTGATGATCAAGTAAGGTTTTAAATGTCTCATTACATTTAGGTAAACTAGTATTCCCAAAGCGTTGTTAAATAGGTGCCATTAGTGATGTTCAAAACTACATCCAAAAAAGGTAAACTAGTCTGATAAAGATTTGTATATCACAGAATTAAAGTGCTTATATTCATCATTGGTGTTACTAAATTATCTGTATTTGGTGTATGGTGTACGCCCCATCTCCTTTTTTTGTTTGTTTTGTTGTTTTAGATCCTCATGGAATGAATGGGTTGCAGGGGTTGCCCAGCTCTTACCCTTGTGAAATGATTGGTTGTAGAATTCTTACCTAGTCCTTTGGTGCCCAGCTCTCACCACCGTGGAATGAATAAAGTGTAGGCCCCTTACATAGTCCAAGGTTACCCAGCTCTCACCCTCATGGCTTGAATGGATTGTAGGGCTCTTGCATAGCTCAGGACTGCCCAGCTCCCACCTGTTGTGGAATGAATGGACTGTAGGGCTATCACATAGTCCAGGGTTGCCAAACTCTCACCCTCATGGAATGATTGGGTTGTAGGGCTCTTGCATAGCTCAGGATTACCCAGCTCTCATCCTTGTGGAATGATTTGTTGTAGGACTCTTACCTAGTTCAATGTTGCCCAGCTCTCACCCTCATGGAAATAATAAGTTGTAGGCTTCTTACATAGTCAAAGGTTACCCATCTCTCACCTTCATGGAATGAATGAGTTGTAGGCCTCTTACATGGAATGAATGGATTATAGGGCTCTCACATAGACCAGGGCTGCCCACCTCTCACCTGTTGTGAAATTAATGGTTGTAGGGCTCTCACATAGTCCAGAGATGCTCAGCTTTCATCCTCATGGAATGCATGGATTGTAGGGCTCTTCCATAGCCCATGGTTACTCAGCTCTCATCTTTGTGGAATGATTGGTTGTAGGGCTCTTACCTATTCCAAAGGATGCCCAGCTCTCACCCTTGTGGAATGAATGGGATATGGGGCTCTTATCTAGCTCAGGGTTACCTAGCTCTCACTGTAGTGTAATAAATGGGCTGACTGTCTGCAGATAGTGGAGTTATCAGGCAAAGTCCTTTAGAGGAAGGGAAGGAGAAATTGGATAAAAAAATGCCAGAGAAAAAAGTCTTTTGTTTCTAAGAGAGTGTCCAAATCTTCACCACTAAGACTAAAATCTACTTGTTTTAAGGCATGAATTAAAAGCTTATTATACTGTGAATAAAGTACAGCTGTGTAAAATCTTAACAGTAGATGTCCTTTCCTACACTATTTGCAGTATTCACTCCCTCCTTCCTCCTCCTGGTCCATTTCCCTCCTTAATGTGCTGGTTACCTCTTGTTTTTTCTTGGAATGGTGTTCCTACTCCAGCTATCAGTTCTGAGGATGGTACATCCAGACTTCACCTTTATGCCCTATGCTTTGCAAGGAGCATAAGTATGACATGTGACTTACCTTAAAGCAACAGTAGGCTTTTGTATACTGGCCAGACATCAGGCTGCCCAAGGCAGGTAATCCCAACGTAAGGAATACCTGGACTTCTGTGCATACTTTTACCAAGCACTGTAAGTTAGATAAGTTGGATGGAATCTCCAAAGCTAAAGTGTCTTTGCTAGGGCCATCCATCATGGCTTCCTAGAGGACTCTACTGGTCCTTCCTCCTCCCAAGTTTCTTCTCGAGCTTTGGCACTCTCCCAATTGTAAGGAGTACTGCAACCAGTGAATGAAAGGACATGGTAAAAAGGACACCAGTGCATTAGCAAGGCATATTATTAGTTCTGGTGATCAGCATTCTTTTAGATTTTTTTGTGTTGTGTTGTTACCTAATCCATGAGGGGGACCCTGGTCAATTATGTTAGAAAGAAGAGAATTATTTAGACAGATTTGCCTGAACTCTTATGGCCAGGGTTTAATGATCATATATTGATAGTCATTGTTTTGAAGTTAAAAGCTCTAAAAAGGTGACTTATTGGTCTTATATTTAAAATGTGTATATATATATATATATATATATATATATATATATATATAGATAGATATATAAAATGTAAGTTTGTTTGTTATTTTATTTTAAATAATTTTTATATTTCAATTAACAATATAAAAATACTTATGCATATATTCTCTTATATATGCATAATTTTATATATATTACCATATGGCTTTAGGACCTTGTTTGTGTGTATTTCCTGCATAGATGCTATGAGTGATTAATTGCACTTTACTGTTCATTTTATGTTTACATAATTTTATACATTGGGTTGATTGATATTTGTTCTCAGGCTGGGTTAAGTGTTTTATATATTTTTGATCAGTTTGCTTTTGTTTTACGTTCATGTAAACATGGTAGTATCTTTAAAATTTGCCGGTATTTTTGTATCACATGATCAAGTAAGGTTTTAAATGTCTCATTACGTTTAGGTAAACTAGTCTGATGAAGTTTTTTATATCACAAAATAAAAGCACTTATATTCATCTTTGGTATTAATAAATTATCTATATTTGGTGTATGGTGTACGTTCCATCTTCTATTTGTTTGTTTTGTTGGTTTGCAGTTTGTTTGAGCTTCTGCATGTTGGTTTACCATGAGGATCCAAACCAGGAAGTCATGGGTACACAGTAGCCCTACAACCCATTCATTCCACATGAGAGTGAGCTGAGTAACCCTGAACTAGTCAAGAGCCCTGTGACTCATTTATTCCATGGCTGAGAACTGGGCAAGTTTGGTCTATGTGAAAGCCCTACAACCCATTCATTCACTGAGGGTGACAGCTGAGCAACCCTGGAATAGGTAAGAGTCCTACATCCCATTCATTCCACAAGGTTGAGAGCTGGACAGCCCTGGGCTTTGCAAGAGCACTTCAGTCCATTCATTCCACAATGGGTGAGAACTGGGCAACCCTGGGTTATGTATGAGCACTACAATCCATTCATTCCATGAGAGTGAGAGCTGGATAACTCTGGACTAAGTAAAAGTGCTACATCCCATTCATTCTACAAGACTGAGAGCTGGCTAGCACTCAACTAAGTAAGAGCCGTACAACCAATCATTCCACAAGGATGAGAACTGGGCAACCCTGGAATAAGCAACAGCTCTCCAACCCATTCATTCCAGGAGTGTAAGAGCTTTGCAACCATAGATTAGTTAAGAGCCTTACAACCCATTCATTCCATGATGGATGAGAGCTGGCTAACCCTAATCTAAATGAAGGCCTCACATCCCATTCTTTCAACAAGGGTGAGAGCTGGATAACCCTGGGCTACGCGAGAGCACTTCAGCCCAGTCATTCCACAATAGATGAGAACTAGGCAACCCTGAACTATGGGAGAGCACTACAATCCATTAATTCTTTGAAGCTGAGAGCTGGGTAACCTTGGACTCTGTAAGAGTCCTACAACTCATTCAGTTCTACAAGGGTGACAGATTACCAATACTGGACTAGGTAAGAGCCCTACAACCAGTTATTCCACAAGGATAAGAGCTGAGTAACCTTGGGCTATGCAAGACCCCTACAACCCATTCATTCCATGAGAATGAGACTGTGGCAACCCTGGACTATGTGAAAACCCTACAACCCATTAATTCCACAACAAGTAAGATCTGGGAACCCTGGGCTATGCGAGAGCCCTAGAATTCATTCATTCCATGAGGGTGAGAGCTGGGTAACCTTAGACTATGTAAAAGACTTACAACTCATTTACTCCACAAGTGTGAGAGATGGGTAACCTTGGACTATGTAAGAGGCCTACAACTCATTCATTCCACGAGGGTGAGAGTTGGACAACAATAGACTAGGTAAGAGCCTTACAGCCCAATCATTCAGTGAGGCTGAGAACTGGGTAACTGTGGCCTATATGAGAGCCCTACAACCCATTAATTTACCAAGGGTGATAGCTGAGCAACCCTGGACTAGGTAAGAGACCTATATCCCATTCATCCTGTGAGCATGAGAGCTGGGTAACCTTGGACTGGGTAAAAGCTCTAGAACCCACTCATTCCACAAGGAAGTTACAGTGTTGCCAATTATCTGATTTTTGATTCTTGCTGATTTGTGTTTTTAACCTTTATGTAGACTGTAAGTTTAGTTCAGTCATGTGACTTCATCTCAGCCTTTATAAGATGCACTTAAACTAATTCATGACATTCTGAAGAAGATTATAATGAGGAACAAAAGCATTCACTAGTGTTATTTGACATATTTATTTATTAAAGTTCTGGACTTTTATTGAGGGAAAATTGCAGCCTGTGTTTTCTAGTAAGAAAAATTATTTCATTTATGGCAATGGAAGTGTTGTGTCAGAAGTAGTATATTTAGTAAAGCACTCTTTAAACATGGTCAGATGCCTAAACTCTCACATATACCTAATGATAGATCTTTTTGTGCAGGTTGATCTAGTGAATGATATCAGGGGAACCCCTTTCCAATAAAAGTGTGACCCAGCAAGGCCAGAGGTCAGAATAAACCATACTGCAGATGTTCAGAATGTAAGATAGGTCTCTATACACTCTCTGACAAAAGTGATGGAACTGTAGATGACACGATATAGAAAGAAGGACCAAAAATGTACTGTTTGTCCTTAACACGTATCTGAGGCACAGCATCAAAACTTCACTTTAAAAATTCTTGTACCTCTATGTTAACAAAATTTTAATTTGATTTGCTAAAGGCATAGCAGGAGGATCAAAAATAATAAAGTGTTCATTCAAAACCTCAACATAACTTGCATTTCTAAAGCTGACCTACAAATCAACTAAAAACTAAAGTCTATGTGCAACGAGGTAGATTCCAGTTAAAAAGTAACCTTCTGGTAAGAGCTGGTGACAGTACTCAGGGAGTCCAATGATGAGTAGTATATCCATCTCAAAAAAACATTGCATTACATTCTGCCTCTGAAGAAACATGTGAGACAACAAAGCAGGGAACTGATAGGTTTATACAAAGCTAATGACCAGCAGAGTCTTTACAAGCCAAGCCATGCACCCCAACCCAGTTTTGTCCTCGAGTTCCTTGGATGCCTACATGCTGGGGTATGTTACTAAGGAAGTAGCTATGAGTTATGGGGGTATGTTAGCTGGCAATTAATTTACTTACTGTCAACCTCTGTCCATCAGAGACTTGGGGGCCAGACCAGGTGTGAATTTGTGATTTCTCACCCAGTGATCAAAGTTTTGTTTGAAAAGGGTCAGGGATGAACTCTGCTTCATGTAGATGGGGAGCTTATTCCATAGCATGGGGATCATTTGAGGCACATATTGGCCTCTCCAACATGTTCGATTTATGACTAGTAAACAACACAACACAGTGAAAAAACACATAATAAAAAAACAAAACACAAACTTTGCTGTGATAAGTATCATAAGTATCACGGTCCCTAGAATAATACTGAGAACACGAACTGTAATGGAATACTTTGTTATACAAACTTTTTAATTTATTAATTTTTGTATAATAAAGTATTCCATTACAGTTCGCATTCTCAGTATTATTCTAGGGACTGTGATACTTATCACAGTGAAGTTCATGTTATGTTCTATTTATGTACAGGCAAAGTTCACGTCCTTGGATCTGGTGTTTCTGGTGCTGTTTGTTCTGCAGATGTGCAAGAGATCCATCAGACCTGGATCTGAGGATGCTTTAGATGGCATCATCCTTAGAAGGGTGTAATATGTTCCACAATCCAGCCTGTTGGTTCATGACAGATAAGGACACTCTAATCAAGAGTAGTCCTCTTATGGTCTTACACACACACAAATCTATTGGAGTGAGCCTGTCATTAGGTTTCTAAAGGTGATGAGAATGTATTAATAGTCATTACGAGTTAGCAAAGTAAAATTAATAAAACTGCAGAAACCACAGCCTTCTGTGTAGATCAGTCTTTAAAATAGCACACCAGCGTAAGACCTTCAACCAGTTTATGATATCCATTACATTTTTATGAATTTCACCCCTCAGCTCTGCATCAAGACAAACAATATGTCAAAGGAAGAAAAAGTATTTAACTTACATTTCTCCTTTTTACTGTTATAAATATTATGATCCGAGACAAATGGTGCATTTCACCAAGTTCCACGTAAAAGTTGCTGATAAACAAATAATGTACTGATATGCCTTAGTGTACGTAGAATAACTTAGCACAAAACATATATATATATATATATATATATATATATATATATATATATATATATATATATCCAGAAAGGTGATCGCACTCTGAAGCAGTGACATCAAACTTGCATATGCTCAGACAAGTGGTTCATAAACCTGACTGTGCATTATCAATATCCATCATCGGAAATTAAACAACCTCAATGCAAATAACGTAACATCAATAAAGGATGACAAGTCTGCAGCAATCTGTCCATTAAGTGAAAAATATTTGCAAGCAATTATAGATTTCATGCAACAACATTCACATTAAGTGAAAAATGTTTGCAAACAATTACAGATTTCATATTAATGCTTGTATGGATGTATATAAATGCACTCATTATAATATACGTAATCTGCAAAATTCCACATAAAAAACTAAGCGAGACTAAGAGCAATCACAGCCACCTTTCCATGGCTAACAATAGCTAACAATGGGTGTCAGAACTGTGTGGGGAACACAACTAATGCACACACCTAGGGAAACAAGGAGATATAAAAGCAGATGTGGGGTAAGGGTGAAAAAAGGGACACACAAGAGGTATGCTGAAGTAGGAAAATCTGAGGGATAATCAGAGGTGCATTTTTTTTTTGGGGGGGGGTTATTCCTTTTTTTGTTTTGGAGACTAGAAGGAATGGAAAAGACAGGAAAACTGGAAGAGGAGGAAAAACAGCAGGGATAAACATATAACAAATTTAACAAGATATGACAAAACATTAAGGAGAAGTAAATTCCACAGACAGCATACTGCACAACATGGGTGACAGAAAATGTAGTGCTGAGATGTTGTGAACTATGTGACAGTCATACAATTACACAGACAGCACACTGCACAACATGGGTGACAGAAAATGTAGTGCTGAGATGTTGTGAACTATGTGACAGTCATAGCTGAAGATAATTGTGGGTTGTAGTGAAATAAATGGTGATTGAAGTACACAGTGGATATTGAATCCAATCAGGTCTGTCAGCAGTGCAAATATAAGACAAGCTACAGCATAGATGAGCAAATTCAGTCAGTAAAATGCAGAAGATTCAAATCCTGCAAGTGAAAGGCAAACAAACAAACACGATGTTAAACAATGGTACGGTACTAAACCAAGTATGTGACCGTGTAATACACAACTGCATGTACACAACCTAAATATATGCAAAATGGACTGCATATTTCAATGACATATGCCATGACAGAGGCAACACAGATGTGTCATTGTATATATATATGTGACCAGCACTAGATGAACATAATCCTAACAGAAAGCAAAGTCTGTACACATATACACAACAATGACATAGAATAATAGCCACTAATTAAGGTATAAATAATGCTAGATGAGGAATGCCAGCTTGTGCCTAGAAATAAGGTAAAAAGTCCTGTTTAGTAGTCAAAACACAATTATAACTTGCCTACATATGCCTTGCATGTGTATAATGGCAAAATTGTTGCACAAGGTATTACTGTAACAATGAGACTACGCGAAGATGATAATTTAGAGGAAGTTAAACGTACGCCATGTAAATGTGCAGCATGGACATACCTCTCAACCTCTTAACCAAGAATTCTGGGCAAAGCCAAAAATAATGGTGAACAAAGGCTCAAAAGTAGAGGCAGATTTAAACTATTACTCATAAACTTAGAAAGTTGAATAAAAGGTTTTGCATTAGCATTTATTCCCTTAAGGATATGAAGTCTGAAAGACAAATGTCTGTCATTATTACTTGACATCCATCCTGAATGACTTGGTAGAAAACAACAAATTGTATGAGGAACACAGGAAATAAAATATCAGGTAAAAAATGGACACTCTGTGAAAATCTGGACTGTTGAAAAGTATGGAAATGGATGTGGTCAACAGAGGTCCATAACAGTAATGAAATGCAAGCAAAAGAAATTGGGCACACAATAAAGCTAGACAATTGTATTAAAAGGGACACATTGCACACGTACATGTTTACTACATAAACTGGAGGAAGTGTACCCAGGCTACACCGAAGCAAATGGTTAATGGTTAATGAAAATCACATTGGTAGATAGCATATCTCATGGCTGTGAACAGGCCTGTGCACAAATCACACAAACACAGTAATGTGCAACAATTAAACAGCAAAACGCATAGGTGTATGTGTGTGTCTTTCATCTTTTCCCGGTTAGGGGTCGCCACAGTGGAACTCCGGTCTGCTAATGATTGGCAGTAGAGTTTTACGTGCTGGCTTGCCGGGCCTAATGCACAATCTTCAACGAAGGAATGCCCATTCACGCATGTCGTCACACAGTAGACGCTCTAACTGAGAATCGAATGGGCAACGTCTAACTGTGAGGTGACAATGCTACAGCAGCACCACCACCGCAGCTAGCAAAATGCATAGGTAGTACACAACATAATATTCATTATCCCATGCACATATATACTGTCATTATAACGTAATATAACAGACACAATAAACTCAGAGAAAGAGAGAGAGGGAGAGAGAAAGAGAGAGCACTGTCCATGTGTATGGCTGAGTAAAAGACAGTCCTGAACATGAAAATGGAAGAATTGCATGTACACAGTTCCAATGTACATTGACATTTGTGACTCAATCATACTGTGTTCAGAGACATGTGCATGATGTAAATCATTGTATATCTATGTCAGATGCCTAAACATGGGCATCTCTAATGTTTTGATAGTGCATGTTGTAATATAACATAGATTAACAAACAAGGCATTCAAGAATCATGCTAAATAAAGTATAATCTGCACTGTGTAAACAGTTATGGAAAATTACTATACATTATGTTAAGGATAACTGCCCATAAAAAAGTGGTACAAATAGGGACAATTTTGAAATATTGCTCTTACAGACTTAGAAAGTTGATAGAATAACAGGTGTTGCATTAGCATGAATTTTCTGAAGGGTATAAAGTTTAAAACTCAAATGTCTATCATTATTTTCTAACTTCAATCTTTAATGATTTGTCACTAATATGCCAGAAAGCCACAATTTTATGAAAAATGTGCCAAAAATATAAGGCAAAAATCTGGGCATTCTGCGAAAATCTTTACAGTTGAGAGGTATGCATGAAGAGCTTTGACACCAATGTGATTCAACATGGCACACTATGTGCCAGTATGTCACACACAAAGCTACTGTGCAGTGTGACAAAATGACAACACAATGTTACATGAATCACAGAGGCAAGGACTAGTCTGTTGAACAGACATAACACAGTAACAACCAAGAGAGAAACGGGTGCAATGCATACACACAGATAATGTGTAAATGGACATATCTCACTGTGTTATGTGAAGTATGTTAATAATACATTTGTTGAGTTGCTGTCATCACACCCATGTATACAGTAGAAAAGTATAAGCAGGACAATTGTGTCAAACTTGCATCGTGTTAACTGCAACAGTCAGGCCTGTCACATACAGGGCCATAGTGTATTGGACATAATATTATGGTACACTGTATCCATGGGAGTACACACATACACACACAAGTAAGGAGTAGCATCCCTGCCCTTATGGAGCAATCCATGCCTTAAATACAGCACATCATGTAAATATAATTGCTTAATGCTTGTGTACCATGTTAATGTGTGTCATACTTCAGCTGCAACTTAATGCCACCTATGACATATCTGTGGTGTATGGTTAGACATATACCAGCTACAAATGACAGCAATATGCTATGTCCACATAATTTTGCCTATACAGTGCATTTTGTGAAAATGCAGACACCATGGTGACAGGATTATATAACTGCATCACACAGGCAATGCTTACAGTCCTGAAGGACCACCCTGCTGAGGTAAGACTTCACAAATAATTTCACATGAAATCTCAAAGAAGGAGGTGAGTATGGCCCATACCATGTCCTGAAAAAAATTCCTTATCAGTATCTAGACGACATCCGTCATCACCTCTCCAATCTGGTCATGTAAATCATCTTCCTGTCATAGTGGTTGACATCTCCTACGGAGAGCAGCAGGAAAGATGGCACATGTAGGTCCTGACATGTCGTCATTATCATCATCATTATCATTATCATCATCATTATCATTATCATCATCAATCCCATCATCTTCCTGGTCCTCTAAGTATCATTTGACTGGCAGGGGTCTGGCACATCATCTTCTCCATCATTCAATAGGAGAGCCACTACAGGTCCCATGCTATCACAGGGGTAAACCCAAACAATACACAGAATCCATATTCACCTACATTTAGGACTACATAACATAAACAAACTGATGTGGATGGAAATAGTTCATTAAGTCACATTACAATAATGTATGACCAACTGTAACACCATATGTGGTGAAAGACATTTCAATACATAACACTGTAAAAAAACATTGTCTTTGAGTCATATGCAATACATCTCTGTCATAAAACACTATGTGATGGCCAAACGAATACCGTGAAAGGCAAACATTATGCCGTTAACATGATAAAAAAAATAACACTGTAACTGTGCCATGTTTTCTGAAGGTATATCACAAAATAGTCCGAAGATAGTGGCAAGTTGTTTAAATCTTTCTGCCTTTGTTTTAGAGGCTGCTTATTTCAGTTTGATGCGCAAAGGACTTGGATTTATACCCACAACAAGTGACAATATAGTGACTGCATTAGTAGATCTTAAACAATTTTCTAGAAGTGTAAGTTTAAAATTATTGTTTAAAAATACTGGTTCTACACAATTGAGCTGCAAAAGACGTAGTACCTTTATTCCTGTTTATGTTCCTGTTATTACTGCGTTTCATGATTTATGTGAGAAAGATTTAAGACGTTTGTACTCTGGGACTGATAAAAAGAATTATAATTTGTCTTACCCTGAGTTTGTAGCTCTAAAAGTGATGCAGGGAAATCCAAATATAGTTATTAAACAGGCAGATAAGGGGGGTGCCACTGTGTTAATGGATAGGGCTAACTATTTTTCCTCTGTCTCAAAATTATTATTAGACACTTCGGTGTTTAAAGTTATAACATGTTCAGAAGTTAAGAAATGTGTTAGTGATGTTAACATGTTTATTTATGATTTGCAGTTATCTGGAGATATAGATTTAGATTTATTTCATTATTTTACAGTTACATGTCCAACTATACCACAGTTATATGGCATACCGAAAATCCATAAATCTTGGCATGATCCACCTATGCGCCCGATAGTTTCGGGAAATGGTTGGATAACAGGGCCTATTTCTGTTTATTTACAGAAGCAATTGTATCCATTTTTAATTTCTTGTGAAACTGTGCTGAAAGATACAATAGATTTTCTTTTAAAATTAAAGCAATGGTATATAGCTTTTAATGGTGTGAATATAAATAAGGATGTAATTTTTGTTACGCTTGACATTACTTCTTTATTTACAGTAATTCCTAATGAACATGGTATTAACTCCATACATGAATTTTTGGTACATTCCTCGTCATTTACAGCCAGGCATATAGAGAACATTTGTTCTGTATTAGATTTGGTGTTACATAAAAATATCTTTTTATTCAATAAACAGCTTTATCTACAGCTTTCCGGTGTAGCCATGGGCACACCAGTAGCCAATACATATGCAAATTTGGTTTTATACCAATGGGAAAAACTTTATGTATTTGATGGGAAAGAATTTATAAATCCTAATGTGTGCTTTTACCAAAGATTTGTAGATGACTGTTTTTTGATTTGGAAGGGGTCCTCTAGAGATTTACATGAATATTTATGCTATTTGAACAATACAACTATTTTTTTTAAATTTAAAATGGATTTTTCCAATAGTTTGATAAACTTTTTGGATGTTAGCATAGATTATTGTGATGGTATAATAAATACAAGTGTCTATAGAAAGGAAGTTAATGCAGGGAGATATCTGCATGGGTCTAGTATGCATGCCCCTCATGTTTTTAAAAGTATTGTTATGGCACAACTGGGTAGGATTAGTAGACTTAATACAAATGACTTACGGTTTTTGAAACAGTTAGATGAGGCATATCAATAATTCTTAGATAGTGGATATGATCCTGACATTCTGCTTGATATTAAGACCAAAGTAATAACAAATAGGTCGACTACCTTTAAACCTATATTTTTGTCTAATGGTGAATATAAAAGTAATAATCCTAGTGATAATAGTAGGGATGGGAAGCTTAGATATATAACCTCATATAATACTAGGACAAGATCAGTAAGGAATATTATTAGTAAATATTGGACAGTATTAATGGCATCCAATGAAATTAGGGCAATTCTGGATGATAAACCCAAGTTTGCTTATAAAAATATGAAGACAATAAAGACCATGCTATGTTATAAAGATTTTAGAACGGAAGATGATTCTGCTTGTGTCTTAAGGAAGAAAGGTACCTCTATATGTGGTAATTGCAGTTGCTGTGATGACATTTTATGTGGGTCATCTGATAATAGTAAATTTTTGCATCCATTAACACATAAGGAATTTATATTTGATATCTCGGCCACATGTAATACAAATAATGTGGTCTATTTAGCAACTTGCACAGCATGCTGCTCATTTTATATTGGAAAAACTACTAGGAGATTAAAAGAACGCATAATAGAACACAAGTTTGAGATTAGAAGAGCCTGTGGAAATAATGCACTGTTTAAGCACATTAGTACACATGGTTTAGGTCATAGATTTAAGTTTAGAGTAATTGATGCTGTTACACTATCTACTAGAGGAGGTGATATTGGAAATTTATTAGAGGTTAGAGAGTTTGAGTGGATCATTAGATTTTCAGCAGATCAACAACCAGGTTTGAATTCTGCTGTCTCTTTAAAACCTGTCTTGACTAAATTACAGCGCACAAAGTTAAAGTAAGACTTTGAATGTAATTTTGTAAATTTTAACCATTTTTTACTAATATATTGACATAATTTTATGTATTACTGTTATGTATTGATTTTTAGTATTGCTTTTTAGATTAATGTTTTGTATCATATTAAGTTAATTCTATCACATGATATTTGGGCTGTGTGTCATGTGGTCTATGGCTCCTATATAAATGTTGTTTTTAAGTGAACCTGTGTTAAAGCATTGAGAAAGGGTGAAATACCTGAAAGCTTTGTGTTTGTGTTATAAATCTACTCATGTACCAGCACCTTTGCCCAACGGTTCTTGGAATTAATAAATTCCAATGTCCGGGATCAACTAATCTGTAGTCCCACCAGGGGCTCCAATATGCTGGACCTGGTCATTGCCAACATGGGAAATCAATGCTCCACACCAGTGGTTAGCCCCTCGTTGGTTAGATCTGACCATAAGTTAATCATCTTTGACATCTACATACCACCCCCACCCCCCAGTAAGGAAACATCCGTAAAAAACTTCTCCAAGGCCAACTTCACACTATTCAAGTCAGAAGTGACAAACTTCATGACACCCATGTAGATGGGAACTTAAAGTTCGAGTGCCAAATCCTACACTAAAGCACTGTATGAGCACATCCACTCATGCATGAATTGTGCCATCCCAAATAGAACCAAAACACTCTCCTCCTAAAAAAGCAAGCCAATCTGGTGGTTCCCTGTCATAAACAAACTATAGAACAGTAGGAAGAAACTGTTGCAGAAAAGAGGAAAATCCCAGGATGCAAAAACTCCCTTACCAGCCTCAGTAAGAAGCTGAGAAACCTCATAAAATCCTCCAAAGCTAGTTACGAAAATAAAATTGCCAAAGATTCCAAAGATAACCACAAGGCATTCTATAGCTATGTCAAGAATCTAAATGGAAATGCTCCGATCTGCTCTGAGCTACAACAGAATGGCATTAAATATACTGATGCCAAGGACATTGCCAATATCCTGGCAGATCGATTCAGTGCCAACTTCACCCCCCCCTCTCACCCCCTAAAGGGCCCATCTCAATACAGAAAGATTGCCAAATTCTGATAATCACGGCCACACAGGTAAAAAACGCACTCTCCAAAGCTAAGAATACAGCATCCATAGGATCAGACAACATCCCGGGCTGTGTACTACATGAACTACAAAATGAACTGGCACCTCACCTAAGTGTCATGTTTAATCATAGCCTCTCCTCAGGGTTCATGCCCACTGAGTGGCATACAGCTACAGTTATCCCACTCCACAAGGGGGGATCCAGCTTGGATCCTAGGAACTACTGTCCCATCAGTCTGATGAGCCTGATCTGCAAGGCAATGGAACGTATTATCATGGAACTTATAAACAAAGACATTGGCAACCTTCAAACACTGGACCCCACCCAGTTTGTGAAGGGCTGATCGTGTCTCCTGAACCTGACTCACTTCTTTGAATCAGTCTCCAGAGCCATGGATGAGGGTAAGGCAGTCTACACAGACTATTAGGACCTCGCCAAGGCCTTCAACACCATCCAAAGCAACCAACCTCAGCAGGTACGGCAAGGGCACGGCACCAAAAGGAGTATAAAAATTCAAAAAAAGTAATGCCAGCCCAAAGTGGTGTGTAAAAAGTATATTTTAATGTGACATAAACAGACTGGTTTTGGCACAAATTACCAAGCCTTCCTCAGTGTAACAAAACTTCCACAAATAGCTACATGATATATACACAACAGTTAATTGGTAAGACAACATGATTGGTCACAATTGCTCATTTAACCCAGGGGGGAACCTCTGAATATGTGGAGTGGATTTTCATGTATTTTGGCCTTCCATCTCTAGACCAGTTTTGGTGTATGGTTTTGGATTAGTGTAGCTGAGGTATGTAGCACTACCCTATTTTTGCAGTTACTGAATTATCTTGTTGGTGGCTATAATTGTTCCCCCTCTTGCAGTCCAATATAAGGATTTTTGTCTTCTTTGGGGACATGTAGCACCATCATTTGCCTTATTTGGGGCATTGAATTATTGTCCAACAAGGGTAGGGGGTATTATTGTTCCTCGGTTTTGGCTTAAGCAACTCTTTGTACATTAGATGGTTTGGTTGGTTACTTGGAACCATTTTTTGTTTTCTTTTGGTTTGATTTGCATCTGTTTAATAACAACCCTTTGGGTTTATCATTTATTTTGAAGTGTCTTTTGGACATAATTTATACACTTGCTGTCATTCTGTCAGTCCCGAAAAAACATTGTCCCAATGTACAGTTTATTAACACAACAGAACAGCAATGTTAAATCAAGAGAGTTTAGAAAGGTTAATAAAAAACTCAGTCCTTAAAACACAATACTGATGAAGTTCTGATGAACCTGAAAGCGCCATGTGTTTTAGTATTGTGTTTTAAGGACTGAGTTTTTATTTAATACTCTTATTCTACAGCAGTGTCCTGTTGCTTTTCATTGTGTGTGTGGACTTTTTGTTTGGACCCAATGTACAGTTTCTTAGAACTTTTTTGAGTAATTTGGATGAGTATGGACTTGGGGGAACTCCTCAAAGGTCTGTCATCTGACAGGGATGATATTGGTATATTCAGCTTAGGGACAAAGGTTCCTTGGGATCCTTTGGACAGGGGTGAATCTACACCATCTCGATATGATGTGTTTGCTAAATTATCCAAAAGTATGAGGACTATGCGCACTAATGTGTGGCATCTTTACCTAGTTAAAGCATATAGGGTGAGAAATATTTGTCCTAGGGGACTACGGGTACATATACAGCCCTTAGTTTCTGAGATAGACCAAGAATTGGATCAACAATGGTTAGCAGTTCAACAACAAACATCCATGGGGTTTGTAGATATTATGGCAGATGTATTGATTCTAACTTGATTGAGGTTACCAAACTGTATGAGGATACCAAATTGTTCGAGGGGCAGACCTGTTATCAAACCTGCTTACAACAGTTAAGTCAGGAATTATTGACTTTGGAGGGCCAACTCATGGACAGGAAAATACATAAGTTTAACCGAGATCAAGCTGACTATGATAGGGGAGACCATTTGGACCCCACAAAAGTGTCAAATTTGCTAACACTGGTTCCAAACCCAATAAGAGGAAAAGGCCAAGTTCAATCCTGAAGAAGTATGTGCCTTCTTTTGGTAGTACCTTGGGGGAGGAATCATCCTCCATGACAGATTCTGAAACAGCATCAGTTTTGTCTTCTCTCACAACAAAATGCAGCAACTCTGACACCCCTTTATGGTCAGGAGACACAGGGCAGGGCGGAAACATCAAAGAATAGCTGATGTGATGACATTATTACAAATCATGACCAACAAGTAATCGAATTTAATAATGTCCTTAACATTTCTTCACATGTTTTAACTCCAACTCAAACAGAACTACTTAATAAAGGATTGAATTTCATCCCTACATTTTTTGTTCCTGAGAATGTTCTTGCTGATGATGTGAATTCTTTTTGCCACACTCTGAATTTGAAACTGTTTTTTGACCAACGTAATTATGAGTCAGATGACTCAACATTTCATTTTCACAGGTCTAATTTTATGCCATCCGATGAACCCCACTGTTCATCTTTTTCTCCAGAGTTCTCAAAGATCTACATCTCCATTACTCTGATATGGTTAGTAAGTCCCATAATCTCTCAAAGATACAACAGGAGGCCCTAACACAGCTTAAGTCTAACAAGAATTTGGTTATTACACCGGCTGACAAAGGGGGTGCTGTAGTGGTAATGGACTGGGCCAATTATGATCAAGAAGCAAAGAGGCAATTGAATAATAAACAACATTACATGCGTATGCCCCTGGATCCCACTGGGGGTTTCAAAAAACAGATTGATGCCTTTTGAACTTGGCAGTGGAGGAAGGGATCATTACTACCTCTATTTCCAAACATTTGATGGTAAGTGATCCCAAACCACAATATATATATTTTTTACCCAAGGTCCATAAATCACTACAGAACCCTCTTGGTAGGCCTATTGTTTCGTGTAGGGGATCTTTCACTGAGCCGTTATCAGTTTATTTGACTCAATATCTCCACCCTTTACTTAGTTATGTTAGGGCCTGGATTCAGAATACAACGGAGTTCCTGCAGATCCTGCAAGATACCCAAATTGAGCTGGGTTGGTTGCTATGCACCCTTGATGTGTCTGCCCTATATACTAATATACCACACTAGGCAGGCCTGTTAGCACTGGAACATTGGCTAACAATATCAGAACTCTACCCGCCAGGCTTTAACATGTTTCTATTGGGATTAACTGAGCATGTACTAACCAGGAATGTATTCTATTATCAGGACTGTTGTTATCTGCAGATGCAGGGTACCACTATGGGGGCTTCATTTGCCCCAATATATGCCGATCTCTTCATGGCATTTTTGGAAGAACAATTGATTTATGATCTCCTTCACAATCTGTGTTTGCCCAAGATTGACATTTGGCGTCGTTATTTGGACAACTGCTGGTTATTATGGAGAGCTGATGTTGCATTTCTAAATTAATTTTTGGATTACATCAATAGTAACAAATGGGATATTCAATTCACATGCAACTTTGATTTAAACTAGATAACCTTCTTGGATGTTCTGGTCAGTAGGAAATACGATCACACAATGGACACACAGGTTTACCAGAAATGTCCAGAATATAACACTTTGTTGCATGCTTCTAGTCACCACTCTCCCCATATCATACGCAACATACCTAAATCCCAATTTATGAGAATCAAGCATATTTGCTTGGATTCCAAGACTTATGAACATCAAAGGCGTGACCTGGTGAATAGATTCAGGGCAAGGGGGTACAACTCTGGCACCATTACCATGGCCTGTAGGGAGGTATCTTCATTAGGCAGACAGGATCTGTTGAGATATAAGGATAGGACTTCTCCTCAGGACTCACACATCAGATTTATTACTACTTATGGGCGCAACACACATAACCTTTTACAAGTGATCCAACGTAATTGGAACATCTTGATGGGAGATGTTAGGCTTGACCACATGTTACCGGAGAGATGCCCTTTTGGTTATAGGAGAGGTAGAACATTGGATTCTTTTTTTACTCATTATAAAACTGGGTTCTTAGATGTCCAGTTACAATGTCAAACAACACTTATGGGGGATCCCCTGGTTGGGTGTTTCCCATGTGGGCACTGCACTCATTGCATCCGGATGGATAAGACCAAAGAATTTACTAGCAGGAATACTGGCCAGGTCTATGATATTAAGTTCTTTGCTATTTGCTCTAGTGAATGGTTGGTCTACCTGGCTACCTGCTCATGTTCTGCGTTTTATGTAGGACAGACTTTGAGACCTGTGAAACTCCATATTAGCGAACACATTAGTGATATTAAAAACAAAAAAAGCAAGTAGTGCTCTTTATAAGCATGTTTTAAATCACCCTACAGCTAATTTCAGATTTACTGTTATAGACTGAGTCACTGGTAAGAAAGGTAACAAAGTTGGTTGGCACAATATATTAAACTTGAAAGAAAGAAAATGGATTATTAAATTGGAGGCGTTATTCCCCCCTGGGCTAAATGAGCAATTGTGACCAATCATGTTGTCTTACCAATTAACTTTTGTGTATATATCATGTGGCTATTTGTGGAAGTTTTGTTACACTGAGGAAGGCTTGGTAATTTGTGCCAAAACTGTTTATGTCACATTAAAATATACTTTTTACACACCACTTTGGGCTGGCATTACTTTTTTTGAATCTTCAACACTATCCCCTACTCTGGAATCATAGATAAACTTACTAAGCTGGTCATAAATTCCTATGTCACTCAATGGGTTGCCAACTGACTTATTGACAGAACCCATACTGTAAAAGTAGCTGACTCCAAATCCAGCTCCAGACAAGTGACAAGTGGAGTACCTCAGGGTAAAGTCCTGGGACCGCTCTTGTTTGGCATCTACTTCTCTGAAGTACAGGCCAACACTGAGGGACTCTGGCTAACAGAGTTAGCAGATGACTTCAAACTGGGAGCCATTATTGAATCCCCAAATTATATGGATATTCTACAAAAGGGCCTTACAGAAACATATGCTTGTACCAGAGCCATGGATTCAAGCGCAATGCCAAGAAGTGTAGAGTTATCCCCTTTGGGAAAAACCATGTACCCATGAATTACCAGACAGGTGGCAGTACACTAAACACCAAAAGTGTGATAAGAGACTTAGAAACACAGGTGGACAGTAGTCTCACCTTCGATAACCACATCGCCACAACAGTCAGGAAATCCTTCTATGTGGAACACCTCATCACTAAGGGCTTTTCATCCAGAAAAAAGAGGAATTGTCCCACTGTATTCATCCCTCATTAGACCCATCATAGAGTACAATGCCCAGTTTGGTATGTACCTCACAAGACATCTGCAACAACTGGAAAGACCGCAGAAACACCTCACTAAAAGAATCACAGGTCTAAAGCAGATGCCCTATGCTGACTGACTTGAAAAAACTCCAGCTATACTCTATCACATTTCGTCTACTCAGAGGTGATCTCTCTCTTTAACATACAAGGCCATGTCAAACCCAGAGCTGTTGGACATGCTACCCTTAAAGAAATCCCAATCCATCAGAGCCACACGCTCCAGAGACCTAAACCTTGTCATCACAATGAACAAAACATGCTGGAGGGATAGGTTCCTGACTCAGAGACTCCCCATACTCTGGAATAGACCACTCATACATGTCAAGCAGAGCGCCTCCTTGGCTCTCTTCAAAAGGAACCTTGACAATTGAATGGAAGATAGGAAATTCACCCCAGGGATCACGTCAGTCTCTCTGCTAGACAGAGGTCCAGGGAAGTAAATATTGTGGGAAGAAATAGCCAGGGAATTGTTATGGCTAGGCTTGTATAGCCCCTAGGGCCAATAGCCTTGTACCACTTATGAACCTATGTGCAAAAACAGAACAAATATATATCATAACATATCAAACAAGCATGACATGCAACAATGACATATGTCTACATTCAAAAAAATGACTACAGTGTAAGCTGAAAACATGACACGTTGAATGGGATCTGAGAAATAAACCCTTGATACATACCTTCAAATATTATTACACAGTCTGTCAGAAAAGCTAGAATTTCCAAGGTCCATTATTTGTATGTGTGCCTGACACAAATAAGTTGAGGTATCCATAGAAGAGTTGAGCTTAAGTGTAACTGAGGTTTATGTGCAATTAAGGTGTCATTTGGACATCCCACAAATAACAGATGTTTCTAGTAAGAAGAACAAGCAATGGAAACTTAAAAGCTATAGGCAAATGAGATGAAGTATGCAACATGGTTAATAGCTGACATCAAAACATCAGAAAACCGGAATACAGTACAACAACTCTGGAAAACTTGGCAATCATAAACACAGTAACAGCATGTGATATCTACCAAATCATAAACATAGTGACAGCATGTGATATCTAACAATTTAGTTTATTTCACACGGCTTTCATCATCAGGAACTGTATAACTGTCACTACGTGCATTTGTATTTATTCTTATCTGTAATGCTGATCAGTAAATGCTTAACAAGTAGAAAAGAATAACATTGTTGGGTATGTGTACCACAATTGCAGAAAAAGGATGTCAGTTTTCTATTAACAGTCCACCACAGTTGTTTACTAGAGATGCACATGGTGCATAGCATATTGAAAGCAATTACCAGAGATCCTCAGCTAACCTCATTGCAAACACTGAAACAGCAGACACTCAGTTAACAATAAAATAGACAGGGTATGTACAACAAAAACAATCAAACCATCATCTGTTTCAAAAGGAGATAAGAAAACAACAACTTACATGCAAAACAATGAAGGTAGAAAGCACTGGGACAGTTACATAGATATGTCTATTTCGGTTGTGTTTTAAAAAATAAAATAATTATTTTTTCAAACATACCCTGCTTATAGCAGAAATGTGAAATTTTATAGGAAATCTCTAATGTTATTCACATGAAATCAATGATTATTACAGTTACCCTACATGAAATCAATGATTATTACAGTTACCCTACATTATGGGTAGTCTTGCATTTATATTAGTTTGCCTGATTCTGCAAGCAAAAGAGGCTTTTTAACAATGAGTTTGATTCTGCAGAAATTAATGTTTACAGTTAGAATACATACCTCTCAGCCTCCACTGGTCCTCCAGCATGTGCATCCACTTCATTTACATGCCCAGTTCCTGGATCTGTCCTTATCACCTGCAAAAAGGAAAAAGGAAGTTTTACTGGCATGAAGGATTTTGTCATTTGAATATATAGGTTCACTATGCAAAAATTTACAGTGAAGAATACTGAGCATCACATAATCGAGAGTCTTGACATGACACACACGTTCACATTTTGCACGTTCAATTCAATTTAGTGTCACTACCAATACTTCACACATGAGGAGTAATGTATAGAAAATTAAGGAAGAGAGATTCAGACCTAAAATTCTCATCTAAGTTTGCATTCCATCTCTGACACTATCTGCCTAGCTAATCTATCTTGGCAGTAATTGCATGGATTTATGCAGGCTAAATTATTGAACTGTATCACTATGTAGGGAAGATTAAAAAACATAGAATTTTTATAATAAATATTAGAACCTGTACAATTAAAGGCTAACTTTAAATGTGTTGCACATTTGAAATACAGTACTGTGCAATACTGACTAGGTGTCATCACACTGGTCACAGACTCATAGCAATATATTAAACTTGAAAGAAAGAAAGTGGATTATTAAATTGGAGGGGTTATTCCCCCCTGGGCTAAATGAGCAATTGTGACCAATCATGTTGTCTTACCAATTAACTTTTGTGTATATATCATGTGGCTATTTGTGGAAGTTTTGTTACACTGAGGAAGGCTTGGTAATTTGTGCCAAAACTGTTTATGTCACATTAAAATATACTTTTTACACACCACTTTGGGCTGGCATTACTTTTTTTGAATCTTCAACACTATCCCCTACTCTGGAATCATAGATAAACTTACTAAGCTGGTCATAAATTCCAATGTCACTCAATGGGTTGCCAACTGACTTATTGACAGAACCCATACTGTAAAAGTAGCGGACTCCAAATCCAGCTCCAGACAAGTGACAAGTGGAGTACCTCAGGGTAAAGTCCTGGGACCGCTCTTGTTTGGCATCTACTTCTCTGAAGTACAGGCCAACACTGAGGGACTCTGGCTAACAGAGTTAGCAGATGACTTCAAACTGGGAGCCATTATTGAATCCCCAAATTATATGGATATTCTACAAAAGGGCCTTACAGAAACATATGCTTGTACCAGAGCCATGGATTCAAGCGCAATGCCAAGAAGTGTAGAGTTATCCCCTTTGGGAAAACCCATGTACCCATGAATTACCAGACAGGTGGCAGTACACTAAACACCAAAAGTGTGATAAGAGACTTAGAAACACAGGTGGACAGTAGTCTCACCTTCGATAACCACATCGCCACAACAGTCAGGAAATCCTTCTATGTGGAACACCTCATCACTAAGGGCTTTTCATCCAGAAAAAAGAGGAATTGTCCCACTGTATTCATCCCTCATTAGACCCATCATAGAGTACAATGCCCAGTTTGGTATGTACCTCACAAGACATCTGCAACAACTGGAAAGACCGCAGAAACACCTCACTAAAAGAATCACAGGCCTAAAGCAGATGCCCTATGCTGACTGACTTGAAAAAACTCCAGCTATACTCTATCACATTTCGTCTACTCAGAGGTGATCTCTCTCTTTAACATACAAGGCCATGTCAAACCCAGAGCTGTTGGACATGCTACCCTTAAAGAAATCCCAATCCATCAGAGCCACACGCTCCAGAGACCTAAACCTTGTCATCACAATGAACAAAACATGCTGGAGGGATAGGTTCCTGACTCAGAGACTCCCCATACTCTGGAATAGACCGCCCATACATGTCAAGCAGAGCGCCTCCTTGGCTCTCTTCAAAAGGAACCTTGACGATTGGATGGAAGATAGGAAATTCACCCCAGGGATCACGTCAGTCTCTCTGCTAGACAGAGGTCCAGGGAAGTAAATATTGTGGGAAGAAATAGCCAGGGAATTGTTATGGCTAGGCTTGTATAGCCCCTAGGGCCAATAGCCTTGTACCACTTATGAACCTATGTGCAAAAACAGAACAAATATATATCATAACATATCAAACAAGCATGACATGCAACAATGACATATGTCTACATTCAAAAAAATGACTACAGTGTAAGCTGAAAACATGACATGTTGAATGGGACCTGAGAAATAAACCCTTGATACATACCTTCAAATATTATTACACAGTCTGTCAGAAAAGCTAGAATTTCCAAGGTCCATTATTTGTATGTGTGCCTGACACAAATAAGTTGAGGTATCCATAGAAGAGTTGAGCTTAAGTGTAACTGAGGTTTATGTGCAATTAAGGTGTCATTTGGACAGCCCACAAATAACAGATGTTTCTAGTAAGAAGAACAAGCAATGGAAACTTAAAAGCTATAGGCAAATGAGATGAAGTATGCAACATGGTTAATAGCTGACATCACAACATCAGAAAACCGGAATGCAGTACAACAACTCTGGAAAACTTGGCAATCATAAACACAGCAACAGCATGTGATATCTACCAAATCATAAACATAGTGACAGCATGTGATATCTAACAATTTAGTTTATTTCACACGGCTTTCATCATCAGGAACTGTATAACTGTCACTACGTGCATTTGTATTTATTCTTATCTGTAATGCTGATCAGTAAATGCTTAACAAGTAGAAAAGAATAACATTGTTGGGTATGTGTACCACAATTGCAGAAAAAGGATGTCAGTTTTCTATTAACAGTCCACCACAGTTTTTTACTAGAGATGCACACGGTGCATAGCATATTGAAAGCAATTACCAGAAATCCTCAGCTAACCTCATTGCAAACACTGAAACAGCAGACACTCAGTTAACAATAAAATAGACAGGGTATGTACAACAAAAACAATCAAACCATCATCTGTTTCAAAAGGAGATAAGAAAACAACAACTTACATGCAAAACAATGAAGGTAGAAAGCACTGGGACAGTTACATAGATATGTCTATTTCGGTTGTGTTTTAAAAAATAAAATAATTATTTTTTCAAACATACCCTGCTTATAGCAGAAATGTGAAATTTTATAGGAAATCTCTAATGTTATTCACATGAAATCAATGATTATTACAGTTACCCTACAACATGAAATCAATGATTATTACAGTTACCCTACATTATGGGTATTCTTGCATTTATATTAGTTTGCCTGATTCTGCAAGCAAAAGAGGCTTTTTAACAAAGTGTTTGATTCTGCAGAAATTAATGTTTACAGTTAGAATACATACCTTTCAGCCTCCACTGGTCCTCCAGCCTGTGCATCCACTTCATTTACATGCCCAGTTCCTGGATCTGTCCTTATCACCTGCAAAAAGGAAAAAGGAAGTTTTACTGGCATGAAGGATTTTGTCATTTGAATATATAGGTTCACTATGCAAAAATTTACAGTGAAGAATACTGAGCATCACATAATCGTGAGTCTTGACATGACACACACGTTCACATTTTGCACGTTCAATTCAATTTAGTGTCACTACCAATACTTCACACATGAGGAGTAATGTATAGAAAATTAAGGAAGAGAGATTCAGATCTAAAATTCTCATTTAAGTTTGCATTCCATCTCTGACACTATCTGCCTAGCTAATCTATCTTGGCAGTAATTGCATGGATTTATGCAGGCTAAATTATTGAACTGTATCACTATGTAGGGAAGATTAAAAAACATGGAATTTTTATAATAAATATTAGAACCTGTACAATTAAAGGCTAACTTTAAATGTGTTGCACATTTGAAATACAGTACTGTGCAATACTGACTAGGTGTCATCACACTGGTCACAGACTCATAGCACTAACCAAAAGCCGTAAAAATGCAGAGTTCAGGATCTCAGGCACTGTAACAGAACCTATGTATGCACCTGACAGCTATATATAGCCTGAAAGACATGTTCCTCACCACTGGAACATAAATCACCATTTCATATATTTAGGAGAGCAGTCAGTGTTAAAATACAATTGATTATAGGTTCATAGGTTGGTACTAGGCTATCAGCCCTAGGGCCTATACAAGCCTAGCCAAACAATTCCCCGGATATTTCTTCCCACAATATTTACTTCCCTGGACCCCTGTCTAGCAGGGCGGTTGACGTGATCCCTGGGGTGAATTTCTTATCTCCCATCCAATCATCAAGGTTCCTTTTGAAGAGGGCCAAGGAGGTGCTCTGCTTGACATGTATGGGCAGTTTATTCCAGAGTATGGGGAGTCTCTGTGTCAGGAATCTATCCCTCCAGCATGTTTTGTTCACTGTGATGACAAGGTTTAGATCCCTGGAGCATGTGTCTCTGAGGGATTGGGATTTCTTTAAGCGGAGCATGTCCAACAGCTCAGGGTTTGACATGGCCTTGTATGTTAAGCAGAGATTGCCTCTGAGTAGACGATATGCCACAGAGTATAGCTGGAGTTTTTTTAGACAATCAACATAGGGCATCTGCTTTAGGCCTGTGATTCTTTTAGTGAGGTATTTCTGCAGCCTTTCCAGCTGTTGCATATGTCTTGTGAGATACATACCAAACGGGGCATTGTACTCTATAATGGGTCTAATGAGGTATGAGTACAGTGGGACAATGACCTCCTTTTTTTCTGGATGAAAAGCCCTTAGTGATGAGGTGTTCCACATAGAAGGATTTCCTGACTGTTGTGGCGATGTAGTTATCGAAGGTGAGACCACTGTCCACCTGTGTCCCTAAGTATCTCATCACACTTTCGGTGTTTAGTGTACTGCCACCTATGTGGTAATTCATGTTTTTTCCCAAAAAGGGATAACTATACATTTCTTGGTAGTAAGCTTTAGCCCATGACTTAGGCACCAAGCATCTGTTTCTGTAAGGCCCTTTTGTAGACTATCCACATCATTTAGGGATTCAGTAATGGCTCCCAGTTTGCAGTCATCTGCAAACTTTGTTAGCCAGAGTCCCTTAGTTTTGGCCTGTACTTCAGAGAAGTAGATGCCAAACAACAGCGGTCCCAGGACTGAACCCTGAGGTACTCCACTTGTCACTTATCTGGAGCTGGATTTGGAGTTGGCTACTTTTACAGTCTGGGTTCCGTCAGTAAGCCATTTGGCAACCCATCGAGTGATGTAGGGATTTATGCCCAGCTTAGTAAGTTTATTTATGATTACAGAGTGGGGGATGGTGTCAAAGGCCTTGGCGAGGTCCAGATAGGCTGTCTGGATCACCTTACCCTCATCCACAGCTCTGGAGACTGATTCGAAGAAGTCAATCAGGTTCAGGAGACAAGATTGGCCCTTCACAAACCCAAACTGTGTGGGTCCAGTGTTTGAAGGTTGCCAATGTCTTTGTTTATAAGTTCCATGATAATGCATTCCATGCCCTTGCAGATCAGGCTTGTCAGGCTGATGGGATGGTAGTTCCCAGGATCCAAGGTGGATCGCCCCTTGTGGAGTGGGATAACTGTAGCTGTGTGCCACTCAGTGGGCACAAAGCCTGAGGTGAGGCTATGATTATACATGACACTTAGGTGAGGTGCCAGTTCATTTTGGAGTTCATGTAGTACACAGCCCAAGATGTCATCTGGTCCCAATGATGCTGTATTCTTAGCTTTGGAGACTGCGGTTTCTACCTGTGTGGCCATGATTACCGGAATTTGGCAATCTTTTGGTATTGAGATGGGCCCTTTAGGGGGTGAGAGGGGGGGTGAAGTTGGCACTAAATCCATCTGCCAGGATACAGGCAATATCCTTGGAATCAGTATATTTAATGCCATTGTGTTGTAGCTCAGAGCAGATCTGAGCATTGCCATTTAGATTCTTGACATAACTATCGAATGCCTTGTGGTTGTCTTTGGAATCTTTGGCAATTTTATTTTTGTAACGAGCTTTGGAGGATTTTATGAGGGATCTCAGCTTCTTACTGAGGCTGGTAAGGGAGTTTTCTGCATCCTGGGATTTTCCTCTTTTCTGCAACAGCTTCTTCCTTCTGTTGTATAGTTTATTTATGGCAGGGGACCACCAGATTGGCTTCCTTTTTTTGGAGGAGAGCGGTTTGGTTCTATTTGGGATGGCACAATTCATGCACGAGTGGATGTGCTCGTACAATGCCTTAGTGTAGGATTCAGCAGTCGAACCTTCAGCTCCAACCTGCATGGGTGCCATGAAGTTTGTCACTTCTGACTTAAGTAGCATGAAGTTGGCTTTGGAGAAGTTTTTTAAGGAGGTTTCTTTACTGGGGAGTGGGGGTGGGATGTGGATGTCAAGGGTGATTTGCTTATGGTCAGACCTGACCAATGAGGGGGTGACCACTGGTGTGGAGCATCTATCTCCCATGTTGGTAATGACCAGGTCTAGGATATTGGAGCCCCTGGTGGGACAATGGATTAGTTGATCGAGGGCATTGGAATTTATGAATTCCAAGAACCATTGGGAAAAGGTGTTGGTACCCGAGTAGTTTTCCCAGTTAATGGCAAGGTAGTTGAAATCACCCAGTATTAGGATGTTTGGTTGTATCTTAATATTTTCCAATATGTTTAGAAAGGTGCAGTGAGAATCTTGGCGAATGGTGGGGGATCTGTAGCAAGCAACAATTTGGACTGCAGTCTTACCTAGTGTTAGTTGCACCTGGAAAATTTCAGATGAATTGTGTCGGGCAACTAGCCTGAAGGTGTGAATATCCTTGGTGAATATGGACACTCCTCCACCTTTAGTGTTTCGGTCTTAGTTTGGTGGCTGAAAAGTGTGGTAAGAGTTGGAGCCTGGTATTGCGGAGTTGCTCTCTGGAGTCTTGAATCAGGTCTCAGTTACAGCACAGATATCGATATTCTCCATTTTTAGGAGTGCCTCGAGAGAGTGCATTTTGAGGTTTAGACTTCTAGCATTGAGTAACATTACCTTCAGATTTTGCATGGTTGTATCTGTTATGGTGGTGGTTTTGTCCTTTGAACCTTGCCTAAAAATGCACTATAGGGGTGGCAATAGCTTTAACCAGTAACCGGAATCCCAGGGCTGACAGGTGCAGACCATGTCTGGCAAAGCATCGTGATTTGTCGATTATGTCATCCCAGGCAGACAGATACTGGATCCCCTTTGAATGACACTAGAAGCTTAGCCAATTGTTGAAGTCAGTCATTTTGTCCGTATACTGTGGTATCATTCTGGACGAAGGTAGGATGCTACTCAGGGCTTGGGTCATACCTGCCTGGGCCACGTGATCCAAGAGCTCTTCCATGTCTCTTTTCATGTAGTCCAGGGAGGTACGTCTCAAGTCATTCACTCCAACATGGACAATGACAGAGTCGTATTTGTACTTGTTGTGGAGTGACTTGAGTGCATGCATTATCTGGCAGATCCTGGCACCTGACAGGCAGCTGACTGTAATTTTCTCCTTGCTCAGCCTGGTGAGTGGGACATCAGTGTGCCTGACTATAGAGTCACCTAAGACTAAAGTTCTGGGTATGTTGTCTTGCCTTAGGGGCTGTTGTTGGGTGGCGTTGTAAGCTATGTGTCACTTTGGTTGTGACTGGTGCTTGTTTGTGTTTCAGCTTTGGAGGTCCTTGTTGCTTGGGCAAGTTAATGTTAAGGTCCTCCGCATATGTAGGTTTAGTGTTGCTATGTGTGGGTGTTGATGGTGTGGGATTTGAAGGGCTATATGTTGCTTGAGGTGTAGTGCAGGTGTTAACCTTCTCCTCTTGACTGTCTAGCACAATCTTGGCTGGAGAGAGCTTTGCTTCCAGTTTGGCTATATAAGTGCATCTCTCACAGGTTGTAGTGTTGGGTGGTAGGAGGAGAGGGTTGTCTGTGTACATGAGGCAGTTGCTGCATTGCCCCAGTATGCCCAGATTCACCAGGTGGACAGGAGAAATCACTGGAAGCTGACCCTTGGACATGCCTGTTTAGGTGCTTTTTTTATAAAGTACAAGAGCTTATAATGTGCAATTAGACATGTACAGCTAAAATATATATGTATTGGCAACGAGATACACATATAGCCATAGTGACAGAACTGGGATATTTCTAGAATCCTTGCAGATAACAGAGATATTTGTAGTCACCTGAGATATTAGTACTATAAGCATTAATGTACCTCCTTCAAATCTGATTTTTTAAAAAGCTGCACTGCATAATTGAACAAGCAAGTATCTGCCATATCTGTTCTAATTAGTCATTGATGAAATATCAAAACAGCATCAATGATTCAAGTCCACACATATCCCTGAGATATTCATGTTGGACATTTGCTTAATGGGTTAAGCTAGGTGACAGAAAAATCAGTCTCATCATACAGAATTACTAAGGAATGCTTATAGAATCTAGCAGATAAAGATATGCATAGTCATCTGAGACCTAAGTGCTATAGTCATTAATGCACCACGTAATTGCTAGATGTATAAAAAGCATATCTGAGCAAGCAATTACTTCATATCTGCTCAAATATATAATTATCAAAATGAAATATCATTACCCCAACCCATATACATCCATGAGACATTCACATTGACCTAGCGATTAACAAGCTGTGCTAAGAGACAGCACAATACCTTGTAGCAAACAGCATTATTTCTACAGCATAATGATGAATTCCATTGTGCAGTGATACTATGTCTCAGTGTCTTAACTGTTTTATTATGTTGAGACTAATAACGTATGTCTGCATTATCCAGCATTGACACATACCAAAGTATACTGTGTGATGCTTCTCAGACCATTAGTAATAACAGAGGAATCATCCGAGGCTTGAGTACCATAGGCATCAGTGAAACACGGACATTCTACATATTCAGAAAATATGTACTGTGTACTTGCCAAGAAAAGAAAGGGTTTAAATTGTTTATGTTCAGTATTAACTACATAAACACCATGATGCCAGGGTAATCCTATGGGCTAGGCTTGTAAAGGCTCCAGGGCCGTTAGCCTAGTACACACCTATGAACCTATAATATCTACAAAATGACTTCCAATGGGCTTTGAACCCAAACGTGGAAATCATCACTCACTCACTGTAACACATTGCTTAACCAATTGAGCTAACTGACATAACTGCTAAGTTATGTTTGTAATAGGATTATTTAAGGCACACCATTCTCAGCTGTATGTGTATAATGTTAAGTATATTAGCATTACTCTTGTCAGTACAGACCCACATGAAATTAAATTTAAACAGTTCCATACATACATTTGTTATGATATAAGTGTTAAGGTATGGATTATGAAATTTTCTGTAGGCATCCTCAAGCTGGCATCGGACCTCTGTTCCAGTGATGATCCTCAGTGTCCTTCCAATGTAGGTCATCATAATGGTGATAAACTTGCACACCAGTCTGGAAAAAATGAGTGCTCCATCGCAATCCAGTTCCAAATTTTTATCAAATCCAAGTTAATTGAGCATACTTGAATCCTCTGCTCATGTCTAGCATAAACAATGAGCATCTGGGTGGCCTCCTTCTCGGTTCAGTTAGGCACCTGGACATGCCAAAGCCTTCTCTCAGTTTACATATTCACTGTTGAAGGTAAAATCATCAAAAAATGCCTACTGATGAATACTAACTGAAGTCCCACTCCATTTGCAGGTAGCAATGGAATGACCAGTAAATGTATCCAAATCAAATTTTAAAACTGATGCATTTAAGATAATATCAGACTATAGGACAGCATCAGACACATGTCACAGATAATTCCGTTTACTGATAACTATTGGGTAGTTGTTCAGAGTACCTTCCTGTTACACTGAGCTATTGGTTAATGTGCCACATTTCTATAAGTTAAGCAGATGTGCACAAATGGGATTCCAAAACACTGAAGGTTAATGAAGCTTATTAGTTATGTATGGTGCAAATGGTACTTAAAAGCATACATAGGTGCACTCACTGTAAGGTATAGCTGAATTACAACTAGCTCCAAAGGTAAGCTGTCAGCTGATAGCATTTCTGTGGGGGAATACACTTCTGCTATTACATATATATCTTACAATTAATGCTTATAATTCAAATTATTCATGTTGGCAGGCCTTTTATGACCAAATATGTCTGCAATATAAACTAGCTGTGACATAATGGGTGGTTTTAGAACTGAGCAATATACATGCAGATGGGTATATGGCTAAAATCAAACAGACTCTGTGAAAAGTGAATGAAAATGGCATAGATTATATCGATAGTAAACTCTGCTTCATCTTGACTGTGTCTGGTATACTAAAGGAGAACAACAAATTCCAAGTGTTTCCATAAGTTGTATGCTAATAGTTTACAATACTCTCCAATGCTTACTAATGCATGTGCTATAAATACAGCTGGAATGAAAATATATCTATGATAACCCTATACCGTCTGTATTATGCTTACGGAGAATGACAAATTTCAAGGGTTTACATAAGTTGTATGTTTAATGCATAGTATACAGATACTCCCTGATGCTTAGTAATATAGCAGGAGTCGTTAGTGCATTCTATCTGATACAGACAACATGAGGATGACTTTGGCTGTCCACTATTTACTGTGCTAATATGTAATGTAATGAGGGATTACACAACAAGAGTTGTGTGGTCATTCTTTAGTTGTCGTAATATTCTCTGCAATGGGTTCAAAATCCCACATATGACCAAGATATTGCAATGGATTGTTATATGTGATGATGTCACGTCTTACATACGTAGACATTATTTTCATATCCATTATGTTCTTTAATACATAAGAGTAATATACATAATAAATTAGTATTTTGCATAACCCGCATCAGTAAGGAGAGCACAAGTAAAATGCTTATAACATCATCATGTCAGTTTTGAGTCTCCATATAATTTATAACATATGCATATAAAAATGTCTTCCAGATTTCAAACCAAACTTGATGTGACAATTTTCTCAATTTGAGAATGAAACTATAATCAAGGACCTGGCCTCCTTGGACAGACAGGAAATACTGTGAGGAAGAATGAGGTTTGGTCAGAACTAACAAACATGATCAGTGCTGTTAATAGTCAGAATTGATCCTGTGAGATTTGCCATTGACGTTGTTTTGGCATGATTCTCCATGCAGCTAAATAAATATGCTACTATGAGAGGGTGAGAAATGCCAAGGGAGGTAGGCTACCATTGATTCCCCCGGATTAGATCATGGTGTTCCTGGCATCACAACATACCACCAGTTGGGATCGTCGTATACCCAGTGGAGGTATTGACACACATGTTCCGGGATGTACATGTAAGTCATACATTTCAAACCACTGCAGGATATACAGTACCTCTGTCTTTACCAGTATGTCCAAATTATTAATGTTTTGCCATGCTTTTTGTTCTGCAGCTCAACTGCATTAGGAAAGTGTTCACACACAGGACATGGATTTCTAATGTGTTATTGCATATTTTGTTAACATCCCTGTGCATACATAAGATCTCAAGCAACATGTATGATGTCTGTCTTTTTCAACTGTATATGTCCATCAACATCTGCACAGCAGCAACCCATGTGGCGTGATTCTATATAATAATATTATTGTGATTTACAGCTTTCTGTGCCTTTGCCATCTGGCATCACAGTGGATTATGCTCATACATTGATTTATTTATGACCTTGTAAATTGCAGATACATCATCACAAGACTTGGCTCGTACAGATGCACCTATAGACAGACCAGGTATGGTTGGGCACCTTGTTTACAACGTGCAGCAAATCTGAGTACAGCTGTGATGTATGATATTCATGATGCTTTTTTTCCACACTCAGGGATATCTGATGGCCACTCCACTGTGAGTCCAGCAGGCATGTCCAGACAGTCACATCACAAATCGTGTTACTTCCCACAGTACACTGCACGTGTCACCACATCCAGCTCTTCAGTAGAGACATATGGCCCAAGTATTTCCCGACATGGCAGGGTCATCCAGGAACAAGGTGTGAGCTGTTGTTGTGGGTGCCCTGAACTGCATTAGTGCAACACTAACTGCTGATCTGTTGTGCGTCCTGTTATGCCATTTTGACCCTGTGGCAGTGATAACCACTGTGCTGACCACTGACAAAGTAATGTGCCTGGGCTGTTGAAATGTCTGAAGCCACTGGATTTTCTATTATTTTTTTCTGAAATATGTGAATAGCTTCATTTGTTGATATTCATTACCTGGCTGACATTGACATATTTTAGTGATGATATTGACAACGATAATGCAATATGTGATGTCATGCTTTCATGTTTGCATCTTTGTTAGTGATTGATGTTTTCCTTACATTTTTTCTTGCCGCCATTTACATGTGCACAACTATGCCTCTGTATGCATATCTGTGTCACTTATGACATTTTAATATGGTTCTGCACATGCCTATCAGCAGCACTCACTGCCTTACTGTGTACATGTTTCCATTTTCAATCAACATGCTTACTTGTTATTTCCCATGTATGCTTTCCCATATCTGACTGAATCTACAATTAGATGTATATATTCATATGTTGCTGTATCAACAGCATTAATGTATGTCACAGGTATGTTGTGTGGTCAATGTCACTGATACTCCGCATGTCTGCACATATATGACATGGAAATGGCCAACGTTTCAGAGACACTATGTGTAAGTGAGGCAGCACTGTTATTGCACGGCCAATGTTTTTTATGTATGTATATGCCGATGCATTCCCATGCACATCATGGACCTTGCTTTCTCGTGATTGTGCCGCTTGGGGGGCTAATGTTCTATGGTATTACACTTGATGATATTCTAACTGTCCAGTGGGGTAATTCAGCTGTGCACACCTCTTACATCACACACATATCCCCATGTGCTTCTCTTTGCTGCTGTACCTTGCAGATAGTCTTCCTAGACTAATATTTCCTCTCAGTGCTTTGTATATGTTCAAACTATTAAAAATTAAGATTAGGTTATGTTTGGTGTTCACTGTGTTCAACTAATGGGTCATTTCTATTGTTGTAAACTGTGCTGCTGTTGTGGCTGCTCATGACTCAAAAGTGTGTGTCACATACTGCCGTGTTGCCTGAGCTAGGACTTGCATCAACATCTTCCTTTGCCCACATTGATATTCTCTCCTCCCATGTCCTCCTGATCCTCCTTTGCCGGCAGTGAAATGTCATCTTCAGACATCTCAGGTTCTTAGGGTAGATCACCAACACCTGCTGCTGGTAAGTGGCCATGTTTGTTGTTAACATGTAGTGTAGCATGGTACATGCGATAATTATCTGTGCTGCCTTTTCATGTGTGTATTGCAGTGCACCCCTAGTTGTGACCAGACACCTGAATCTGTATTTCAGCATGCCAAATGCATACTCAATGGTGTTTCTTTTTGCAGTGTGTGATTATATGTATCATCTGCAGGGTTGGATGGGGCTTCGCATGGTATCATTAGCCATGGCTCTAGTGGATAACTACAGTCACTTGTTGGTGGGAAGGAGATGACAATTATGTTAGCATCATGTGCAATGTTGGCAGAGTTGGATTCAATTTACAACATATATATGTTCCTGTACTTACCAAGTAGTAGCCCCTTGGGTATTTCAACATTTTGTAAGGCAGCGCTCATACCACTTTCTCGACATATAATGGCATCATGTCTACTCCCAGAGTGTTAGGCCATTATATTTGTTATGATGCCATCTGTAGTGCACACCACCTGGCAATTAAGCAATGGCCACCCCTTTTTATTTACGTAAATTGATGCTTCAGGTAGTGCAGGGGTTTTCATAGGAATGTCAGTGCAGTTTATTGAACCAAGTGCACAGGGAAAGTTGGCAATGGATTAGAAATGGTGCATGACATTCCCACGCTCTGTGACTGTAGCTAAAAAGTGGATGTGCTCATTCATGTTGATGCACTTTGCTGCCAAAAATTGGGAACTTTCTGGGATACTCTACTATATATTCCGTATGCTGTTGAAATGTCCCTGATGCTAGTATACCTAGGTTCAGGCATACTTTGGTTTTGACAAGTATGGTTTTACCTTGCAAGGTGCATGCATACATGTGTGAGGCACATATATTACACGTAACCTGCATCTGCTCTCTGTCTAATCGGTACCTGTCAATTATTTCTTGATCAGAGAGCTGGTTCAGCATCTAGCTAGATGCTTTGTAGGCTGCATTGCCAGATTGTCCTCTATGGCTATCAGTACCTCAGCCTAATATAATGCATTACATGCTGGCTGCATGTTTTTTTTTATGTTAATGCTGCAGATTCTGCATAGATATAGCCTTTGCCAAATGCTTTCATAAAGTTGTCGGTGAAGCACTGTCACATTTAAGTTGCATTGGTTATGTTCATTGTGTTTTGGAATCTGGCAGGTATACAAAGATTGCATAATTATCCTACACAGAATAAACAATTCCTAAGGCTTGCTTTAGCATACTTTACGGAACAGTATCCACCATTCATGCTGTCCGCAAATTTCTTTTGGAATCCAAACTGTACATTTTCCTTGTGCTTGTTCCGTACCTGCCAACGCCACAGCGTATATTACAAACTGATTATAGGTCTTCACTTCCAGTACCTATTGCCATTATCTCATCTATGCCTGCTTGTTTTACACGCTTTTCATTTTAGAGGTATTGTCCTGTAAATATGTGTACCCAAAAGCCATGAACGTTCTAGCTATTCCTGCTTCAATAAACATAGTTTGCAGTCTTCTAGCATTTTCTCATGTGATATTTGACACTGTGGTACAGTAGCTCTGAAACACCCGATTAGACTGTTTTAACTTCCACTGTATCATTTCAGACACACAACCTATGACTTTGATAATTTATTCATCATGTTCAGTTACTGCTTATGTACACAAGCATAACTGTTTCCTCATTTCTCTTAAGCACATGCTATATGTAGTCTAGAATCATGTCAACACTAACAACTTTCCTCTGATGTTAGAAATGTTTAACTCTATAAATATCAGCCATCTAGTTCTCTTCCTAACTGGTGGTTTCCACTTCCTTGCCTCATATGCACTTCTTTGCGCAGTAGCTAAGCTGAAAAAGTCCTAATCGTGCTTCATGTATCAAGCAGCAGCTCGACTCTAACAAGATCACAAAAGAATTACAGAACACTCATGCTAGAATTTTAATTCACAAACTACATTTATTAACTCTGTGGTATAATACTGCCACTAATGTTTCCATTTTTACAGACCTTCTAGATGAACAATAATTAACAAAGAATCCACAATCACTTGCATTCATGTTTAAATTAGTCATTTAAAGTACCACACGGCAAACCTGCTTATGAGTAAACATGCAGTCCCCTTATGATTAATTAACCAGGTTATGTAAGGAGTATTTCATCATCTTCTTTACAGCACCCTCATTTTTCACTTTTAACTCTAATGTAGGAGTCTGGTTAGTAACACATATTAATCAGTTCTATAGACATTCATTTTAATATATTAGTACAGTTAAGTAAAATAAATGCAGGTCTAATTACATACCAGTCTCCTATAATTTAGTTACATAGCTCTGAATATTTCAGTTTGATATCATTCGGTTATTGAATAACATTTATCAAACATGATTACTGATTTTTTTCTATCATTCCCACATAATGGATCTCTTGCAGAATGCAGTGTCCTTTATAGTAAGATGCATCTTTCCCTTCGTCCTTTCCACTGTACCATTTATGAAATCATTAAAAGAACAACAGCCCAAGTAGGCTAGCCTCATCAGGCATACATTTGAGTGTTATACTTGTAGATGAGAAAAGCTGCTTGACTCAAAAAACTCATGGTCATTACACAAAATTACAGGTTTGAATATGCCCAAGCATTTTTTACAAGGGACACATAGAAACTAACCCCCTAGACAGAGCAAACAGCAGAGAATTATTACACAAAATAGTAATATGGTGCACACATTAAAAAACAAATCCAGCAAGCAAAATCTACAGGAAATAAAATATTATTATATAACATCACTGCACTTTGTATACTGTGGTATTCAAAAATGTACAGCTCCCAAGCAGTCAAGAATGTAGGATGACCAAAGGCATTGAAATAGTGCAAGTGTTGAATCCAAATAATGCCAAACAGCTGCAATGATAAATGTTGAAAAAACACTGGATCCAAGTTATAGCAAGCAATTTAATGAAAAACACAGATAAATCAACTGGTAAGCGCTTTCGTCTCACCAATACAGAACTCCATCAGAAAAATAACATATAAAGTTCAGCAATATTTAACTTGTTTATTTTTACCATACTATTATATTGTACCATATGAGTATTTTGCCTTTATATGTTTTTAAGGGGGCATGGTTTTAAGAATTTCTGTTCATGTGACTATGTTTGAACCAGTTAAATATTGCTGAACTTTATATGTTATTTGTCTGATAATGTCCTGTATTGGTGGGACGAAAGCGCTTACCAGTTGATTTATCTGTGTTTTTCATTAAATTGCTTGCTACAACTTGGACCCAGTGTTTTCTCAGCATTTATCATTGTAGCTGTTTGGTATTATTTGGATTCAACACTTGCACTATTTCAGTGCCTTTAGTCATCCTACATTCTCAACTGCTTGGGAGCTGTACATTTTTGTATTTTTCATTACTGTGGTGTTCAACAGCACATGTAAGATAGATAAACAAAATTTAATGTTATTAGCCCAGACTGTACAGCTAATCTTTAGACCATAATAATTGTATTAATCCAGACCTTCCAGTTAATATTTAGTCCCTACAAGGCTGGTCCTTTACAAGAAGTGGTGCAGCGGACAGTGGCATCTACTTTCAGTTATAAAAGTAATATCAAAAATACATCACTAGCAATTCTGTCAAAAGTTTCAGCTAATCAAAATTAACAAGTGTCATTGGTTATCAATACATTATATCACAGCTTCAACTGAGACACGTATTCATCTAAGCCCTCAGGCAGTTTTTGTCCATGCCTGCAGTGATTCAAAAATCTACTGCCAAACTAAAACTGGAAAAGCTAATGAAGTAGGTCTTCAATAAAAGAACAATTTTAAGGCTGATGCCACTTATGTATATCTATAGCTATCTATCTAATGTATATATATATATATATATATATATATATATATATATATATATATATATATATATATATATATATATAAAACTATATATTTATGTTTGTATATATGGGTGTACTTCGTATTCCTGAAATCCCACAACCATAAAAATGAAAATCCCAAGATGACAATCGCGAACAGGGAAATATCAAATTGCATAAGTTTACCCAGGGCAAGTAAACACTTGCTCAATACAACACAAAGACACACAGCACTATCTAAAACCACCTTAGTGGGGGGCTATGTCCCACCCACCTCGCTTCGCCCTGGGTAAACTTACCCAGTTCGGTATTTCCCTGTCATCTTGGGATTTTTGTCTTTGTGCTTGTGGGATTTTGAGAATAAGAAGTAGACCTATATATATATATATATATATATATATATATATATATATATATATATATATATATATATGTGTGTGTGTGTGTGTGTGTGTGTGTGTGTCTGTCTGAGTGTTTGTGTGTGTTGCTTACACACACACACATATATATATATATATAGAGAGAGAGAGAGAGAGTGTGAACTATGTCTTTTTACCTGTATTTTATCAGCCAAGTTTCTGAAATGTCTGTGAGAGTTAAAATACAATACAGAGTTTCATATGAAACATGAACTTTTGACATAATATTAAGCAGAGTGTTTTCAAAAACACTCTTTAATATAATTTAAATCAGTTTCTCTAATGTGATTCTTACTTTACCCAAGACCTGTCTTACTCTTTCTTGGCTGTTTGTCTTGGATAAGCAACGGGTGAGTCAGACTTAATATTAAGTTTACAGGAAATAATGAGAAAAGCAAAAGAGCACGTACTGTGACTCATGTAATAGCAATAACAGGTCTTTAGCTGGCATATTCTCACAATTGTCAACACGTGGGATCAAGAGATTCACTTCTACATCAGCACATATCCAAAGAAATGCTTTACATGCTCCCACTAAATGAATGTTATCACTTGAATTACCATATGCTTGTGGCTGTTCTCCAAGACCTAAACTGCTTCTGCTCAGTTTGGATGACTGTATACAGAGACTAAAGATTTGATAAGCTATTTAAAACCAGACCAGATGTATACATTGTAAATGCAAGTTTATTTCTTACTTCTACAGGGTACAGTGTTTGCTCCCAGATAAAACACTGTGTGAGCATATGTGCAATCCTGCTGTAGGGCATGCACTGATGCTACACTGAGCAGCCTAATAGTATTTATTTTATTTTTATTTATTTATTTCAGTTTGATGACTGGGAAAGTCCACTAGGCCAAGAAGAGCTCCAGTGGAGGCCCGGAGAGAAAAGCTTCAAAGATACATTAAAGACATACACAACTTTGTATAAACATGCTCGTCAGGCTAAGAATACATAATTATACATACATACATAATACACCATAATTCAGCCTATTAATACATTAAGCAGCGCAGCATTATTGTCATGCTGAGAATCCAGCACAATACAGATGGTGTAATATACAATCATGAGAGGATATACAGGTAATGGAATGGTGTTGTGAAATTTAGTATATACATAATTTGTTTCATTTGGAACAAGAGAGATCTTATGAGGTTATCCAAGGTGCAGTAGTAGTTGGTCAGGAACTGTATGGTGGGGCGTGTTCATAGGAATAGTTATGATGTGCAAAATAGGGATGGAATGTGAGTGAGAATGAAAGTGGGAAAGACGAAGACAAAGTATAGTGGGGGTGTTATGTTGGAGTGTGACATGGACATCCCCATTTTGAAGTTAGATGGGAGAACAACAGCGATTTGAAGTTGGTATGGTTAGAAATGTTCTGAAGGAGGGAGGGAGAGAGTTTCATAGTCTGGCTATGGAGCAGGATAGCAGGAGTTGGCCAGGGGATCTGGAGGGTTTGTAGTGTTGTAGAAGATTTTGGTTTTCTGATCTGACTGAGCGGTTGGTTATATAGGAAGTTAAGGCAGTAGGAAGAGAGGGGCAGTTGGAAGGCTTGAAGATAAGCTTGTGAGCAGTGGTAAGTTGAAGGAATTTCAAGTAATTGGGTAGTTTGAGCCATTACAGGGTAGGGACAGAGTGGCAATACTGGGTTGAGTTTTTAGAATTGGTTGTGAATTTGCTTATTTTATGGTAGCAGGATTCTAGTTTGGATTGTAGGCTGAGATGGAGATTGTTTAACAGAGGAGTGTCATACATAAGAGACGGGAGAAGGTAAGAGGAGGCTAAGGTTTGTCTGGTGGAGAGGCTGAGGTAGCGGTTGTGTCTGTACAGGAGGTCTAGTTTTTGGTGGGTTTTTTGATGGTGGATTGGATATGGATGCTGAGCAGTTTGGTATTGGATACAATCTCGAGGGGGATGCTATTTTGGCTGAGTATGAAGAATGAGTTTTTGTCAATAGTGAAGTTTCTAAAAGGAGTAAAGATCGTCAGTTTAGTTTTATTAGCATTTAGGGCTAAGTGGTTGCTTTGCATCCAGGTTTCTGTTTTAGAGAAGGCTGATTGGGTTTTTAAGAGTAGGTCAGAGAGGGAGAAAGCTGAGCAGATGATTGTTGAGTCATCTGCATACTGGATTAGTGAGGACTCAGGGATGGTGTGGTGGAAGTTGTTGATAAATATATTGAAAAGGAGAGGACCTAGAACAGAACCTTGGGGCACACCTGTGGGGGTGGGTAGGAAGGGAGAGGTAGAGGATTTCCATTGTACAGCTTGCTGACAGTCAGAGAGATAGGAAGAGAACCAGACTATGGTAGAGGTAGAGAGGTGGAGAGAAGAGAGTTGAGATAGGAGTAGGGGGTGGGAGACAGTGTCAAAAGCTTTTGATAGATCAAGGAACAGAGTGGATACAAGCTTGCTAGAGTCTCATGCTTGGTTAAACTCTACAACAGAAGAAAGAAACTGTTGCAAAAAAGAGTAAAATCCCATGACTAGAGGAACTCCCTGGTCAGCCTCAATAAGAAGCTGAGATCCCTCATAAAATCCTCCAAACTAGTTATGAAAACAAATCACCACTGATTCTAAAGACAACCACAAAGCATTCTATAGTTATGTCAAGAATCTCAATGGCAACACTCAGATCTGCTCTGACTTACAGCACAATGGCACTAACTATACAGAGCCAATTGATATTGCCAACATCCTGGCAGACAGGTTTAGTGCTAACTTTACCCACCCTCTCATCCCCTAAAGGGCCAATCTGTATACTGGAAGAATGCAAAGTTCCTGTAATCACGGCTGCACAGGTAAAAATCACTCTCCAAAGCCAAGAACACAATATCCATGGCACCTGACAACATCCCAGGCTGGGTTCTACATGACCTACAGAATAAACTGGCACCCCACCTAGGTACCATGTTCAATCATAGCCTCACCTCAGGCTTTGTGCCCACTGAATGGCGCACAGTGACAGTTATCCCACTCCACAAAGGGGGAGCCACCATGGACCCCAGGAACTACAGCCCCATTAGCCTGATGAGCCTGGTCTGCAAGGCCATGGAATGTATCATCATGAAATTTATAAACAAAGACATTGGTAATCTCCAAACTCTGTACCCCACCTAGTTCGGCATTGTAAAAGGCAGATCATGTCTCCTAAACCTGAAAGACTTCTTTGAAGCAGTCACCAAAGGCATAGACGAGGGTAAGGTGGTTCACACAGCCTATCTAGATCTTGCCAAGGCTTTCAACACCATCCCCCACTCTGCAATTATAGATAAACTCACTAAACTAGGTATAAATCCCTATGTCACAAGATGGGTTGCCAACTAGCTCACTGACAGAACCCACACTGTGAAAGTAGCAGACTCCAAATCTGACTTCAGACCAGTGACAAGTGGAGTACCACAGGGTTCAGTCCTGGGTCCTCTCCTGTTTGGTATCTACTTCTCTGAAGTACAGGCTAGCACAGAAGGTCTTTGGCTAATGAAGTTCACAGATGACTGCAAACTAGGAGCCATAATCGAAACTCTTAACGATGTGGACATCCTACAAAAGGGCCTCACTGAGACAGATGCCTGGTGTCAAAGCCATGGCCTTAAGATCAATGCCAAAAAGTGCATTGTCATCCCCTTTGGTAAAATCTCTGTACCCATAAACTACCACATAGGCAGTAGTCTACTTAACACTGAAAGTGTGATAAAAGACTTTGGGACACAGGTGGACAGTAATCTCTCCTTTGATAATCGCATCACTACAGTAGTCAGGAAATCCTTCTATGTGGCATACTTCATCACAAAAGGTTTCTCATCCAGGAAAAAAGAGGTCATTGTTCCCCTCTACTCGTCACTCATTAGACCCATTATAGAGTACAACACCCCTTTTAGTATGTACCTCACAAGACATCTACAACAACTGGAAAGGCTGCAGAAATACCTCACAAAGAAGATTACCGGCCTCAAAAAGATGCCCTACACAGACCGTCTCAAAAAACTCCAGCTTTAATCCGTTGCATATCACCTACTCAGAGGCAATCTCTGCCTAACATACAAAGCTATGTCAAACCCAGAGTTGTTGGACATGCTCCACTTAAAGAAATCCCAAGCCCTCCGAGCTACATGCTCTAGAGACCTAAATCCTGTCATTACAATAAACAGAGCATGCTGGAGGGATAGATTCCTATCCCAGAGACTTCCCATACTCTGGAACAAACTACCTATCTATATCAAACAAAGCCCCTCATTAGCACTCTTCAAGAAAAATCTTGATGATTGGATGGGAAATAGGAAATTCACCCCGGGGATCACTTCTGTGGCTCTGCTTGACAGGGGCGCAACAAAATTATTTTCTTGGGTGGCAAAAGCCAGGGTACCTTTTTGGCTAGGCTTATATAGGCTCTAGGGCCAATAGCCTAGTACCTACCTATGAACCTACCTATGAACCTATAACAGTTTTTAGAAAGGATAGGAGGGCAGTTATGGTACTCTGACCAGGGTGGAAACCATGTTGATTGGGTGGTGAGGAGATTGCTTTGTGTTAAATTTGGCATCAGTTGTGAATGGATAGCTTTTTCAAGTATTTTAGAAAGAGGAGAAAGGATGGCAATAGGCTTAAAATTGGTGGTGTCTATGCTTCTGCCTCCTTTATGGAGAAGCACGATGTAAGCATGGCGCCAGATTGATAGGACATAAGATTCTTGAATGGATCTGTTTATTAAGATGGAAATGGGAAGAGCTATGCTGTCTGCAGATAGTTTGAGGATGTTTGAAGAAAGGCTAGCAGGTGTGTTGTGGCAAGGTTTAAGTTTGAGTAGCCATTTTATTGTATTTGTGGGTATGAGCTTTAGGCTGAAAGGGGCAGAAGGAGGTATGTGATCTGTGGGATGTGGGGGGGTAGGTGGGGTTGGGATTGGAGGGGGGTTGAGGGAAAGAGGAGGACAGTTTAGCAATACAGTCCATGAAGAAAGAGTTGAATTGGATGGCTGTTTCAAGGTCATTAAGGATGGGGTTGGGACAGAGGTTATCTTTGTTTCCTGGGTGGAGAAGGGAGGAGATGGTGTCCCAAAATTTCTTAGGATTAGTTGAGTGCTTGGATTGGAGTTTGAAGTAGTATGCTTTGTGATCCTAAGTTGTTAGTATTTTTTGTGGAGTCTCGGAGTTGTTTGAATTCTAGTAAAGAGTTAAGAGTCCAATTTCTCCGGTGTTGCTTCCATTTTTTGTCTCTGTTGCATTGTATGTCTGGTTTCTTTTGAGAGCCAGGGGGAGGGATTGGACCTGACATGTTTGGTTCTAAGGGGAGCATGGTGGTTTAGTAGATTTAGGAAAGGCTCATTGAAGTAGTTATGGCATACTTGAGGGGTGGAGTTCTTAGAAAGGTAAAGTCTGTATGCTCTAGGCATTCAGAGAAGGTTTGAAGGTTGAAAGAGGAGAGGTTGTGGGTTTGAATGTAGTGGTGTTGTCTCTAAAAAGGAGATGGGAGATGGTCGGTGAAAGCTGGAAGGTGGTCAATGAGAGGGTCTGGAAGGATTCCAGCATCTGAGATAAGGTTGGGGTGGGATGTTAATATCTAATCAATGATGGTGCCGGAGGCCCCATTTTTGTTTAGTCTGGTTGGAGAGTTTATTAGTTTGGAGAAGTTGAACAGGTTGATTGTGTGAGATGGGGCTTGAGAATAAATAGAAGCCCAGTTAATGTTCACATCACTGAGGATATAGGTTTCGTTTTTGATGGTAGTGAAAAACCAGGAGAGGATATCTTCCAGTGTTTGGATAATATTGCCTGGGGGAATATAAATGGCCCTTATGCATATGGACTTGTAGTTGTTGATTTTTAGTAGACCTATTGTTATTTCAGCATTGGCAAAGTTGGGGATATGATTGGTGTATGGGGTAATGGTATGGGAGGAGGGGTAGATAATAGCAACCACTCCTCCTTTCTTGTGTTGTCTGTCATTGTGAATCATTTGGTTGCCTGGTGGAAGAATTTCATTGTCTTTTGTAGAGGGTTTAAGCCAGGTCTCTGAGATGGCAGTTATGTCTGGGTGGTTGTGGGAAAGCCAGGCATGGAGTTTAGGAATTTTATTTCTAAGGCTTTGGGAATTGAATGTACTGAGGCATATGGCTTTGGGTGTTTGGGGTTGTGTGGGAGGGGAGTTGGTGGGTTGTGTTCTGGAAGTGGGACCTGGGTTGGGGGGAATGTCACCAGAGAGTGACAGGGAGATTTGGTGGAGGAAGAGTGTAAGGTAGGTTAGTGTGGAAGGAGAGTTAGAGTGACTGGTGGGGGTGGGTTTTTTAGTAAGAGGTTAAAGGTGTGTGTGCTGAGAGGATGAGGTAGGTAGATGTTTGGGTTTGAATAGTAGGGTTGTGCTAGAAGAGTAGAGTTTGTGAGCTATGGCGGTGAAGGGAGGTGTGGAGAACAGTTGGTATGTGCTAGTGGGATGTGAGGGTGAGGTATGGTAGAGGTTAGGCAGTTGAGTAAGAAAAGTAAGACAAGAGAATGAGGTTAGTAGGGATGTTAGGAGTAGTAGGTGTGATGAGATAGGGGGCATTGTTAGGAGAGGGTGGGGATAATTAGGGTGGAGTCTAGTGTTTATTGTGAGAATGGTGAGAGTGGGGGGGAGTTGGGGATAGATAAATGTACAGGTAATGGAGGCGGGTGGGAATTGTGGGCAGGGTAGGGGAGCAGAGTGGATAGGAGCCCCAGAGAAGTGACAGAGAAATGATAAGTAAACATTTTGAAACACTTAATGTAGCAGTTATGTCTGCTGTTTGAGAGAGTGGTTACTCTGACTGGAATGGGTAATCTGCAGTCTGTTAAAGTAGTTGAGCAGTGGTTTTAAAGCAACTGCCTAACAGCTCTAGCTTTGTACTGTTAATGAAGAGGGAGGAGCTATTTGGTTCCCTTTGGCTAGGGCAGAGGGTGTAGGGCAGTAGGGTTTGAACTGGTTGGGGTGGTTGGCTAATGGAGGGGAGTTACTGGATCTCTGCTCCCACCTAGTCGAGAAAAGTAGGTGATACAGGCAGAGTAGCAAAGGGAAGTAAACACAAAATTAATAAATAAGGTGTCCCTGCGAGTGTGCACTCTGACGGGGACCACCAACAAAAGTGACCTAAATTATATGCTATACATTTACACAGATCATTGGTGCTTACATACACTTGTGCTGGGAGAATTACAGTTGTAATTGTTTTGGATTAGAAACAGCAATTAGATCTTTGATCCTAGACAGCAGTTTAGGTGAGTTCCTGACAGAGGGGCTTGAAAAATAAGACTGTGTGAGCTGGAATAAAAGCAGAGAAGAAAGTTTGTTATATATGTAGTCATATGTATCCCCAGCAACTTGTGCAGGAGGAGTAGACAAGGTGCACAATGCTTCCCTAATCTTCACCCCAGAGTAATATATATCATCAGCAATGTGTGCACAAGGAAAAGGTAGAGTGTACAATGCTTCCCTAATTTTCACATCCAGAGTAATGTATATATATATATATATATATATATATATATATATATATATATATATATATACAACAACTTGTACACAAGGAGGAGATATGGTTCACAATGCTTCCTAAGCTTCACTCTCAAGAGTAATGTATATCCACAGCAACTTGTTCAAAAGGAGAAGGCAAGGTGCATGATGCTTCCTTAATCTTCACTCTTAGAGTAATGTATATCCACAGAAATGTGTGCACAAGGAGAAGGCAGTGTGCACAATGCTTCCCTAATCTTCAACTCACATTAATATATATCATCAGCAATGTGTGCACAAGGAAAAGGTAGACTGTACAATGCTTCCCTAATCTTTACCCTCAGAGTAATGTATATCCACAACAACTTGTGAACAATGAGGAGGCAGGGTGCATAATGTTGATGTAATGTGTACCTTACAATATTGTACAGTCACAAAATGTGCACGAGGTGTAAGTAAGATGACCAGTACTTTCCTGCTATACACTTTCAGTATAATGTATATTTCTATTGTGTAGAAGGAGTAAGTAGGGTGCACAGTGCTGCTTTAATGTGTATCTCCAGCATATTGTACATCCTTAGCATGCTGTGGGTAAAGGGCAAGCAGGGTACACAGTGCAGCCCTTCTGCGTACATTCAGCATAATGTATACCTCTGGCACATTGTGCACAAGTAGTAAATAAGGAGAACAATGCTGCCCCAATGTGTACCTTCAGCATAATATACATCCTCAGCACATTGTACCATAGGAGGAAGTAGGGTGCACTGTACTGTTGTGCTGTACAGTCCCAGCATAATGTACATCCTCAGTGCACTGTGCACAAGTAGTAAGTAGGGTGCACAATGATGCCCTGATATGTATTTCCATAATAATGTATATCCCCAACATGTAGTAAGTAAGGTGTACAACGTTGCCCTGATATGTACTCCCACAATAATGTTTATCCCCAGCATATTGTGTCCAAGGACTAAGTAGGGTGTGCAATGATACCCTGAAATCTACTCCCATAATAATGTTTACATGTTGTGCACAATGAGTAAGTAGGGTGCACAATGATAACCTATTATGTACTCCCATGATAATGTTTATCCTAAGCATGTGCTGTCCTGCTATATACCTTCAGCATAATGTATATCCAAAGCATGTTGTACAAGAGGAGTAATAGGGAGCCAAAGAGTAGGGCACTGACTTCTGACCTGAGTAACTAAATTTCAGGTCTTTGTTCAGTGTTTTTTTATTTCAAGAGGAATTGAGAGTCCCCTCCACCCATACTACTCCAGAGGTGTTAAAACTGTCACTGCACTGAGAGTCCCTTGCAAAATCAATTCCTCACTACAAAAGAAAACCCTGAACAAAGGCCTGAAATTTAGTTACTTTTCTGGCTGTGGCTGGATAACTTCTAAGTATAGTGTAAAATGAGATCTGAGCCAAACATAAAATGAGGGTTATTAAAAACAGAAAAGAAGCAGTCCTTTTAGAGAAGGTAAAGAAAATAACAGTGACCCTCCCAAATCCCATTATACGTCAATGGCATGTGAATTCAAAGTTACTTCCTCATGTCTGGCATGAGTCATACAAAGTATTATGGGAAAGAGAAAGGCTTGAGGTAGTACAAGATCATACTGATACGCCAAGCCCCATTGGTAGCCATGTTGTGGAAAACAGGGTAAAATTACAAATAAAGCACTTAAAGTGATTTTGAGGTTTTAAAATAGGTCAGGAAACAAAGACAGAGTGCAAAAAACTTTTTTTTTTCATTCTAGGGTGGTTTTCCTTTAAGGGTACATATGTGTTTGGAAAACCACTAAAGATTAGTAAAAAACACCAACTGCAGAAGCTAAAAGTCCAAAAAAGTATTTAATAAATCTCCAGCACCTACTGCAACAGCCAAATTATTGGCAAGAGAACTTTCGAAATTATGGCAGAGCTGGTGCAGGCAACAACAATCGGAAATGAGAACACTTCCAGAATAATAGAGGGACACTTCTATAATAGTAAGAAAAGAAGATATTGACTATGTAAATATTTGTAATGTGATTACATCTACTAATGTTACTAATTGTGACAGTTTGGTTGTGAACTTGTCGGACAACTCCTTGTCTTTGGCTGAATTGTCAGTTCTGCAACATGGGTTAAAGTTTATTCCCACTTCTCTGCCACATACTCATGTTTGTAAAATTGAATTGTTTAAACTTTCTAGAAAATTACATTTGTTAGAATACTTTGGGAAGAGCAAGCCTGTCTCTGAGGATGTCTCATTTTCTGAATCAGATGGAGATGATTGGGAATGTGACCTTTATTTTTCATGTAATTCATCACTTGAGTCACATGATTATGTTAATACTTACTGCCTTTTAAATACCTCTAAGGTGCCACATAGAAGTAAATTTATGCCTCCTTTTCCTAACACTATTATTCAACAGTTTTCTTCTATGGTTAATTATGCCTTTGAAGTTAGCCCGGATGCTTTTTTTAAAGAAAAGGCCAGGGTATGTTACAACTTAACCAAGGCAGAATGGGATGCATTATATCTTTTGAGCTCAAGTAGGGATATTGTTATTAAACCTGATAAAGGTCAGAAAATTGTTGTATTAAATTATATGCAATATTTTAAAATGTGTATTGATTATCTCTCTGATAGTGATGTCTACCGTATGGGAAGTGAACAGGAATACTGTGCAGCTATTGAAAGCTTTAAAGAATTGTTATATAAAGGGTATAGACTTGGCTATTTTTCCAAACAAGATATAGAAGTTAAATTTAAAGTGGAAGGTAGCTGTTTAGCAAAATTTTACTGTTTACCAAAAATCCATAAACATATTTTCCCTCCCCCCGGGAGACCTATTGTGTCAGCTGACAATTATTTTTTTCGCAATGTGGGTTTACTACTTCATACACATTTGTTAAAGTATGTGACTGGTTTGGATTCATACATAAGAGACTCTTCATTTTTAAAAAAAAACATTGAGTCGATTACGTGTGAAGAGGGTTTCTTTTGGATAGTTATTGATGTTAAGAACCTTTATACTAGTATTGCACATAAGGTGAGGATGGAAGCTCTTAAGTTTTTCTTGGGCACTAGTCCAGTTAGTACCTTTGTCATAGATTTGTTATATTTTAGTTTAACCCACAATTTTTTGGAGTATAATGATTGCGTCTACCAACAGATGCAAGGTACAGCAATGGGTGCATCTTTTGCACCCATGTATGCTAACCTATCATGGGTTTATTTGAGACTGAGTTTCTTTATAAATTAGAATTTTTCAGAAAATATGTTGTTCTTTATAACAGATGTATAGATGATTTGATTTTTTTATACAGAAACGGTGAATTTTTGGTTGATTCTTTTGTGGCTTCTCTCCAGATGAATTGCTTCAGTCTCCAATTTGATGGTCTACACAAGGGTGTTTCTGTTGTTTTCTTAGACCTGGAGTTAAATATTGATGGTAATACAATTAGTCCAAAGATACATAGAAAATTTAATGATGGAATCCATCTTTTAGATAGTAGAAGTTGTCATCCCCCTCATACCTTAAAGGCCTTCCCATACATTGAGTTATTGAGAGTAAGCAGGTTATGTAATACTATTCAGGTTCTTAAGGATGAGATTATGCAGTCTTGTATAGTCTTTAAACAAAGGGGCTACAGCAATGAGATAATTATTAACTCTTTAAATAAACTATTATGTCTGGATAAGGACATCACCAATGCTGTTGATATTTCAGATAATAGGGGGGGGTTATTAAAAAAATACAATTATACAATTCCTGCCCTAAAATGTGCACGCTGATTGGCCAGCCCAACCAGTGTGCCCGTTGTAAATCCGTCAATATACTAACGGAAAAAGGTCCGGTCGCCCGGACTTTTTCCGTTAGTATAACTACTAATCTCGCTATGTTAAAAGAGTTTAACATAGCGACACAGGTTTAAAAAAAGCAACGGAGATCTCCGTTGCTTTTTTTAAAGCTGTCTCGCTATGATAAACTCCTTTAACATAGCGACACAGTGTGTAAAAAGCAACGGAGATCTTGCGATCTCCGTTGCTTTTTTTTTTAAAACTGCCTCGCTATATTAAATGGGTTTAACATAGCGAGACAGCTTTAAAATAAGCAACGGAGATATCCGTTGCTTATTTTAAAGCTGTCTCGCCATGTTAAACCCATTTAACATAGCAAAACAGTAAAAAAAAGCAACGGAGATCTTGCTTTCTCCATTGCTTTTGCCCACAGCTCTGATGTACTGCGCAGGCGCGCAGTACATCAGAACTGCCGCAGAATACCAGACAGCTGCGGAAGGGCAGTAAAGAGGCATTATACAATGCCATTATTTAAGAAAAGTAATTATTTCTTTTCCTAAATAATGTCATTAATATACAATAACCACGCCTGGGTGTGGGTAATGCTGGATTTACCCACGGTTGGCTTTGTTTAGTCCCTCGGGCTTCGTCCTCGGGACCAAACCACGCCAACCGTGGGTAAATCCAGCATTACCCACACCCAGGCGTGGGTTATTGCTATAATAATTGTGCAGTGAGTAATACTCATGATAACAAAGTCATATATTTTGTTATTTCTTATAATATTCATAGCAGTGAGTTAGTTAAAATTCTTAAGTACTATTGGCCCTTTCGACATAGGGGTAGGAATGGGGTTAAAGACTTACCTAAGTCTTTTTCTGCTTCTTATAAGAGAGGCAGAAATATTAAAGATATCATCATGCATAATTTATTCTCTCTTCCAAATGAAACTCTAACCAGCTTCCTATATAATTTTGGTACATTTCCCTGTGGTAAATGCTCCATCTGCACCCATGTGGTTAAGGCATTTGATAGGATAAATGATATTACTTTTCAGCCCAGGGCAAATTTTTCTTGTGTGATTAAGGGAGTTATTTGTTGTCTCTCATGCCCTTGTGGTTTCTGTTATACAGAAGAAACCAAAAGAATGTTTAAACTTAGAATACAAGAGCATATAAGAGACATAACAAATAAAAATATGGATAGCCCTGTGACTTCACATTTTTATACAGCTCATTCAGGGTCATATACTGATTTAAAAGTCTGTATTTTGGTACAAGTTGTTACCAAAGATGTTGCTCTACTTAAAAATAAACTGTTATATAAAGAATCAGTTTTTATTTTAAAGTTTGGCATTTTGGTGCCTCAGGGTCTGAACAAAGAAATTGAGTGGAAGGTTCTTTTACATTGTAGTATGAATTATTTTATTGTTTTAATTCTGTTATGGTTTAATTGATTAATCATGTGATATTTTGTTATTTAACTGAAGTATCTGTGCCATTTTTTATGTTAACTCTGTGAAAGTCTTGTTTGCCCAGGTGCTGGAGTTTTATTAAATACTTTTTTGGACTTTTAGCTTCTGCAGTTGGTGTTTTTCACTAGTCTTTAGTGTTTTTCTTAATTTCTAGTTTTGTTGTATAGTTACATATGTGTTTGGGCTGGTATAAAGAATTCATCAGTCATTAACAAATAGTCTGATTTTAGCAAAGCTCCATTTGTACTCTCAGCCCGTAATCTCTTGTGAATTTCTTAGCTTGTTGTCAATGTTTCTGTAATTCATAGAAATAATGAAGGCCATGATGAATAAACTTGTTTTGCACTTCTTCCATGCAGAACTTGTAATGTTAATGTGCTATTTGTTCAGAAAAAGGCAGATAGGTTAGCATATATATATGGTAGTGATGCCTGTTATAAAACAATGAAGAGAGGTATGATGTTCCACTGTTTACCATAAATGAGACAAATGTAGATTATAAAAAGTTTTTTCAAACTCATTGGCAATAGCTAACTGAAGTATATGACCATTTTTATAGACGTGTAAATACACCCATATTGGTATAACATAATCAATACTGCATGCGTCCTTTCTAAAATCAAATCGATCTTTGTGTATATGTTTACAGCATGTGAGTGTGTCAGCTGAAATATTAGCTTATAATTTGGTATCTAAACATAGGAAATAGGAGAGCCTAAAATTCAAAGAGTTGTGAGAAGATTTATTTGGTTAATTAGTATATAATTATTATATGTGTGGGAGAATGAAGCATCTAGACTTACAATGGTCTGTAAACTGATTGCCTAGTACATCTAAGAACCTATGAAACACATCTAACATTTTTTCATTTTATATCTTGAACATATTCAGGCAAATAACCTAACAGTTGTTCTTCTAATAAATATATACATTTAGCTCTAGATCTTGGAGCTTTTACACCCAAACTCTAATCTGTAAAAGCAATAGCTTTAGGTTAATAGATTCACATTATCTGTACCTCTGCTTGGTAGGCAGTTGCTATCACTGAGGTCTTTATAGATCTTGGCCCCTTTTCACTTTTGGCAAGGAAGACTGGGACTGTAATCCTAGTGTCAGTAGAAAGGTAGCCTGCTCTGTCCAAGTTGGAAAACACAAAACACACTGGGAGGCTTAAAGTGAAATTAAAGTGAAATTGTTTCATTGGTCAATAGGCTTTTTAGTTGGTTTACTCACTTTGCTTTGTGTCTATAAATTCTGCTGTGCATTGTGCAGTGCTATTTAGCAGTAACCTGTATAGATACAGGCACTTAGAAACTACAATTTCCCTATGAAACATCCCCTGTAACTTTATTCAGTACTCAGATGTGGAAAGAGTGCATGCTGAAGAGTGCTGCTGCACAAATTTAGTCATACATAGCATAGCTGTAGTTTCAACCCTTACATCTCCCAAGTTAGCCTGCTGTACCACCCCTTTGTAATAGACCTAAAAAAAGACCGAACATCATGACTGCTCACTTTCCCAATTTCCCCACCACCAGCTTGGCAGATATGGGTGGGTATCCTGAGACAATATAGGAACTGTTTCATGTTCACTGACAACCCACTAATCCTTATAGAAATGAATACAGTTGTTTGGAGATGTAATTAAACAATGTCACTGGAGGCAATATTCTCATTCAAAAGCACTCAAAATAGCATTCAGATTTTCAGTAACATAAGCATTACACCCAGCACACATAGTACTGACCCAACACATAGACAAACATATGCTGAGGCACTTAAAAGCAACCTTCCTAAACTCCAAAAACCTCTTAGACAGTCATCCTACAAAAAGAATCCTCAGCAACCCGAGAAGCACTCCACCAAAACAATACTGAGTCTCAACTACAAAGCCCATAAGACAAGCCACCACACTACCAAATATTTTAATCATAGGAGACTCCATTGTAAGGCATACAGATGTCTCACTCTCCAGAGTAAATAATAATAATAAGAAGAAGAAAATCACAGTCAGTTGTCTATCAGGGATCACGATCTGCTGAATCACAGACATACTCAAGTCATTAGGCCACAAGTACCATGACTCAGTCACAGTCCATGTGAGTGCAAATGACCTGAGACATACCTCCCTGGACTATATAAAGACAGACATTGTGGAGCTGCCAAGTTATGTGTCCCACAATGGTGCATGTCTAGCAGTGAGCAGCATTCTACCTTCCTTAAGGACGATGCCATAATGTCAACAAAAAATGATTGACTTAATAATTGGCTTCGTTTCTGGTGTCATTCTAAGCAGGTACAGTATTTGTCAGCATGTGAAGAATCCATCAACAGGCCACATTTCTTTGCCAAGGATAGTATGCACCTGTCCCTCTAGGCCTTTGAATATTGGCTAAGACACTGTCCTTCCCCATCGTTCCCTTTTTAGACACTGGCAACAACAAAGCAAAACCAACCTAAGGGAATTTAAAGGTATCACTGCTCAATGCCAGGAGCCTAAACAAGAAACTTCTCTCTCTCCAGTCTTTCCTCACACTGGAGAATGTGACATCTGTGTAGTTACTGTGACATGGTTTAAAGCCACAGAGAATACCCAAGCAGTGCAGAGCTGCAATGTCTTCCACACATTCATTCATGCCAACTACTGCACAGCCAGGAAAACAATTAGATGTGTCTCAGTCTATATCATCAAAAAAAAATCACCTCAAGACTAGTTAGACAGAACAATATACTTGAGCTACTCCATGTCCAGATTTATATAAGCAAAGTCCCATATCATATCCTTACAAGCTATAGGTCACCCTCTGTGACACAAGTAACCCAAAACTCTTACTTGGGCTTACTGGAATTCCTCTCCATTCAACTCATTATCATATTCATGGGCAATTTCAACTATCCCACTATAAACTGGGGTACTTACAAAAAACACGACTTACAGGCCCAGAGATTCCAGAACTTCGTAAACACAAACACCTTGGATCAGATAGTCCATACACCCACTAGGGGTGCAAACATATTCAACCTGGTACTCACAAAAATGGGAGAACACTATAACCTTTAGGTGTAGTGTCATCTCTGTTAAGGTCAGACCACAAAGATCTTTCATAATAGCCAGTTCTGTGACCCTGGGTAACTCTGTAACATTTAGGAACCATTCTAAGGCAAACTTTCTACTACTGATAATCTGTTAAAATTTTAAGCCCCCCAAAGCCTGAAAACACAGCTGCCTATGTAGAACTGTTCACAGAAACCTGTACAATCATGTCAGTAATGCATAGAGATAGTTGTGCCTACCAGAAATAAGCCCAGAATTGACAAACAAACCACCTTGGTGGAATCCAAACATAAACAGGTTGTACACCAAAGGAAAAAAAGATCTGAGCTAAGATTATGAAGTGCTACTCCCAGAATGATAAAGGCACTCTCATCAATATAAATAAACAACTAAGAGAACAAATTAAATCTACTAAAGCCACATTTAAGATAAAGATAGCCTACCAGGCAAATGATAATCACAAGACTTTCTTTAGCTATGTCTAAAACCTCAAGGGCAGCGCACAGCAGTGTGCAAGACTGCTTGTAAATGCAGCCACCAAAATGGATCCAGAAGAGGTAGCAAAACTGCTGGTCAGCAAATTCAGCTCCAGCTTTAGCTCCTTTCTCCTTGCCAATCATCCTCTCAGGAAATACCATCAACCCCCCTCTCCCCAGCTATTACTTGGGAACAGGTCCTAAATGCTCTTTAAGGATATAATATGGGAGTCTGCCTATATAAATCTGAACATGGAGAAGCTCTACATCAATGGGCCCCAATAATATGCAGGGATGCCTCCCAAATAGCCTAAAACATGACCTATTGGGTCCACTGGAGTTACTGTTAAACCATAGCTTCCAGACAGCCTTTGTGTCATGTGAATAGAGAACTGCAGCAGTCATCTGTCTGCAGAAGAGTGACCCATTAATGAGTCTGACTAATCTCATATGCAAAGCCATGGAAATAATTATCATGGAAATAATTAATAAAGACAGAAAACCTTCAAACACTGGATCCAACCCAACCTGGGGGACTTCTTTGAGAAGGTCACCAAGGCAATGGATGAGGACAAAATGGTGCATACTTCCTACCTTGACCTAGTTAAGGCATTTGATGCATTATCCCAACTGGACTTTGCAAACAAACTCATGGATATAGACATAAACTCCTATGTTACACAGTGGATAGCCAGCTGGCTTTCAGATAGGATCCAGGAAGTTAAGATGGGGGAGACCACCTCTATAATAAGGCCAGTCACTAAAGGAGTCTATCAGGGCTCTGTTCTGGGTCTGCCCCTTCTTGGAAATCAAGGCCAATGTCAAAGGCCTCTGACTGACCAGGTTTGCAGATGACTGAAAACTAGGAGCAGTCACAGAATTCCCCCTCAGACTCTAATGTCCTACAGGAAGGACTAACACAGACAAATGACTGGTGGCAAACCCACAGCTTAAAACTCAATGCCAAGAAATACATAATATTACTTTTTGGTAAGTAAGCAACCCTATGAAATTACCTAATTCACAACACACTTCTAAGAGAAGAAACAGTAGTCAGGTATTTGGGTATGTAGATAATAATCTGTCTTTCAACCAACATTTCTCTAAGGTTGTAAGGAAATCATTTAGTGTTGCACAACTTATAAGCAAGGATCTGGCAACTCGGTCCAAGGAAATCTTCATTCCTCTGTATTTGACCTTCAGTGCCCATCACTGAGTGCAACAGTCTCTTCAGTATGTACCTGACCAGACACATGCAATAACCGGAATGACCAGAGGTTCCTCATAAAAGGAATACAGGGTGTAAACAGCATGTCGTATGCAGATCGCCACAAAGCCCTAGCTCTATACTCTTTATTCCCACAGACTGTTGAGAGGTAATTGATGCCTGGCATACAAGGCATCCTTGGAACACACTTTGATGGAACTTTTGCATATTCGCCAGTTGTGGCTTTTCAGTACCTGTATAGATGTTACAGCATGCCATCTTCCATTTTTGTCATTTACAGATTACTCTGGAGATAATTTTAATGTTTTATAAAATCAATTACTACTTCTCCTTTAGAGGAGTTTGCAAAAATGTTTATTTCACAGTTAGTCCAGTCTTTAAAAGAAAATAATAAAAATGTTTCCCTGTTAGAGTAGGGTTTCTTGAATGAGAAATTGTGAATCATGTTTTTTAAATTTTTGCAAAACAGTCATATGCTTAATTGTTGTATTTTACCTCAGGCATTCCAAGTACTGAAACAGAAACTGTTATTCATGAATATTTACATTTATAAAGCACAAAGATTAAATCACAATTTGCAAATATTTATTAATGCTATAAGCAAAAATATCCACAAAAAGTAACTTACTCCATTTCTGGTGTATCATTATAAACTGGTTGCTGTTCCAAAAATTAGATAGTTATGCAATGAACACTGTGACCTGCAGCAGCTGTACATTATATGTGAATAAAACATTTATAATCCATCTAACATACTTCCACTATGACTCGATAAGTTAGAGTTTGATGAGAAGCCACCACCCCCATGCCCAAAATCAATTCATCATATCTGCCCAATAAGAAAACAAAGATTAAGTATATTTTTTAAGAGGGGAAGCCCCATTGCACACCCATATGGAGGTAAACTCCCTCACACCCACCATACTTAAATATACCAGCTCCATGGTTGCACAAAATTAAGAAAGTGGAAATCTGTAAAACAAAGGAATCATTGCCCGCAGAAATTAAGAAAGACCTTGACCATGATTAAAAATCAAGAGTTCAACATCAGAGTGTTGGACTTGGTGGGTTAAGTTCTAGTCCAATAAGAAGATAATTAGGTGTAGGGATGCTATCTAATACAGATCACTATGAGCACTTGTTTACGTTTATGTTAAGCTCATCTTCAGAAAAGTAGATAAGAGACAAGTAGCAGGATTCAGAGATATTTATCACATTGTGCAGCACAGTCAGTGCAGGTAGCGACAATGCACAGAGAATGGCTTGTTCAGAGACAATGACAACTCGATCACACAAGGTCCAAAACAATATGATATGCAGAGCAAGCTAATAAGCGCTTAATGACAAGGAAATGAAGAGCTTCATGGAAATGAGTAACCGGATCACCTGATGGAGCTTAAGTACCTGAGATAAGTAATAGAATGTACACTCTGGGACAGAGGAAAAATAAGGTCATCAGAGCATAAGCTCAAGTATATCCAATGGGTCTATATTAGATCACCGAATGCTTAAAAAGACGAATGGTGATTAATCGACCATATGTAAGCGAAAGCTTACAATTTCGAACTGTCAGAACAGTGATTTTTTTTCCTAGGGAAAAAAATCGCTGTTCCAACAAAAAAAAAATTAAACACTTGAAACATTACATTAAGTGGGGGGCTTTGCCCCCCACACCCCTCGATGTGGGGGGCTGTGCCCCCCACACCCCTCTACTTAAATATACCAACTCCGAGACTGCACTACAGTGCCAAAAACTGCAAAGTAATGAAGCAACTGAGTGAATTCTTTCCCAGGGAAAGAATTCACTTAAAAGCCGCTTCGATATTTTGCTGTTTCAGGCTTTTGAGTTTGACCAAGACGCATTCGAAAGAATGCATCTTCGGTCTTCTAATATGGAACCTCTCCAATTGGAGAGAAGGACAACAAGAACAGATTACAGTGGTTCAGGCACATGTGCAGGAAAGCAGAAGGCAATCTGGTGAAGAAGATTTGGACAGGCAGGATAAAAGCAAAAGGAAACGAGGGCATCCAGCAAAGGGATGGATGGATTGCTTGAGAGAAGACTATCACAGATAGTAGGAGAGTTGCATTGAGCTGAGAGAAAATGAGATAGTTGACATGACACCTCGAGCCCATGTAGAAAATGGGAAAAAGGGCATTGATGATGATGATGATGATGATAATGCAAATGACCACAGAGTGCATGCAAAATGATAAAGCTGAAAATAGTGGACAAATTCAGAAACATATAAATGTTGCACACTGTGTCAGAGTGCATACTTATTTATTTTTATTATTTATTTATTGCATTTGTTAACTGGGAAAGTCTACCAGGCCTAGGTGAGCCAATTTTCAGTAGAAGCCCTGGGAGAAAAGCTCCATATAACATTAATAGTGCATACAAGAAAAAGCCCATACCCATACCCATTTTTAATCTAAGATTTATGGTGCAAATCAGGGGGAGTAATGTTTGCAGCAGCAGCGACTGTAGTTCAGCAGATTATGTTAATGAATGTCCTCAGTTTCAGTGCCTGCAATGTTGTATGTTACATTACACCAGTAGAACAGGTATAGATAACACCAGACATAATACCGCCTGAGTGATCAACAGATTGTACACCATTTCCATGCAGACACTGAGACTGTGCAGGGCCTTTTCAAACTGTGCTGTCCACAAGTGGAATTGAGAGGTATGCATGGAATGCCCAATTCAGTGGAGGGACCTTTCAGTGACCTACTGGGAGCACAAAGGGAATTTTGCAGGCCTTGCAAATCCTGATCTAGATCCTTGACATTTTGTTAAAGCATGTGGAGGCACATATCTGGTTCTCAAGGACTGCATAGGAAACAACCACTACCACCACCCGCCATGGAGGCATTTTATGACATTAGCTGTTTCACTGAAGTCCTAGGAGTTATTTATTGCACCTGCATTGCCATCACCCCCCCCCCCCCATCAACAGGGACTGCAATACATCAACTGGAAAGGCTTATATTTCCTAAGCTGCCAAAGTCTGTAATGATTGGGGCATTGTTTGTAATATGTCTGTGCTTCACCAAGGCAGTCCCCATGAGTTTTACATCTTGCACACATCCAATCTGTGACCTATTTCAAGAGCGAGAGGCAGAGGTAGGGAACAAGCATTCAGAGATGTATGGCAGGCATTTTGTATTGTTATTTTCAGTGCTAGCTGGTTCATTCTTAGCCATTTCATGTCTATACTTAGGAGTACATTTTTTTTTTCTTTTGCAGCACTACTTTAGCAGGCATTGCACATGACTGGAAGTTGCAGAAGGCAAGAGTGAGGTATGTATGCCATCTGTACAACTGCAGTTATGTTGCTGCTATGTTTGTGCAATATTATTTTCTTTTGTGTTGTCCTTCTACAGATCCAGTTGTAGTGGAGTTCACAACACCTCAGGCTGCCCTAGGTGAATCATCTGGCAGTGGATTATTAGAAGCTGGCAAGGATGCTTCTTTATGGGGAAACCATGTTCATCTTGCTGAAGGTGTCAGCGAGGGTTTACTGGTGCTCCTGTGGCTAATTTAGAGCTCCTCTTCTGAGAGATGAAGAGGGTTGCCCTGGTGCCCTAGTGCCAAGGGCAGAGGTTGATGGTGACTGAGGTGTAACAGCATATGGATGCCCACCTTTTCAATCTGCAGTGCCTTCTGACATGTCTCATGTAATTGTGAGACTGGCAGGATTCACCCAGTGGGCCATTGGAAGAGCAATCTATCTTAGCAATGCCCATCCATGTGAATGATAGGTTCATAGGTTCATAGGTTCATACTAGGCTATCTGCCCTAGGGCATTTATAAGCCTAGCCAGAGTGTGTGTGGCTTTCACCACCCCTTTGGATGAGAATACTATACCCATTAGTTTGCTGTGCCTCTGTCCAGCAGTGATACAGAGATGATTCCCGGGGTAAACCTACGATCTCCCATCCACTCGTCAAGATTTCTCTTGAACAGAGTCAGTGAGGGGCTCTGCCTCACATGGACTGGGATTCTGTTCCATAGTGTAGGGAGTCTCTGGGTGATGAATCTGTCCCTCCAGCACGTCCTATTTATATCCGTGTTGAGGTTTAAGTCTCTTGCTCTCGTGGCTCTGGTGGATTTGGATTTTTTGAGGTGGAGCATGTCCATTAATTCCGGGTTGGACATGGCCTTGCATGTCAGACACAGATCACCTCTGAGCAGATGGTATGCGACTGAATAGAGCTGGAGTTTCTTCAGTCGGGCATCGTATGATATATGTTTGAGCCCCTTTATCCTTTTGGTGAGGAACTTTTGGGGTCTTTCCAACTGCTGCAGGTGTCGGGTAAGGTACATTCCGAATGGGGCGTTGTACTCAATCATTGGTCTGATAAGTGAAGAGTACAGGGGTACAATGACCTCTCCTGATCTGGATGTGAATCCCTTCATGATCAGGTGGGCAATGTAGAAGGTCTTCCTAACCACTTTGGCAATGTGAGTGTCAAAAGAGAGGTTACTGACAACTTGGGTCCCCAGGTCCCTGATAACTTCTTCCGTGTTTAATGGATTACCACCTATGTGGTAATTAGGGGTTACCTTGTTTTTCCCAAAGGGTATGACTATACATTTTTGGCATTTAGCTTAAGGCCATGGCTCTGGCACCAGTTATCCATTTCTATGAGACCTTTCTGGAGGATGTCTGTGTCTGATGGAGTGTCAATTATGGTGCCCAGTTTGCAGTCATCTGCAAATTTTGTCAGCCACAATCCCCTATGTTTGCCTGCACTTCAGAAAAATAAATGCCGAACAAGAGGGGCCCAGGACTGAGTCCTGTGGGACACCGCCGTGACCGGCTTAGAGTCTGACATGGCACCAGCAACTCTAACCCTGTGTGTTCTGTCCTTGAGCCAGTTTGCAACCCATCTTGTGACATATGGGTTTACATCTAAGCTGGTGAGCTTTTCTATGATGCCCGAGTGGGGTATTGTGTCGAACGCTTTTGCTAGGTCAAGGTAGGCTGTGTGAACTGCCTTACCCTCATCAATGGCCTTAGTGACTGTTTCGAAAAAGTCAACCAAGTTCAAGAGGCAGGATCTGCCCTTGACAAAGCCAAATTGGGTAGGATCCAGTGTCTGTAGGTCCCCAATGTCTTTATTTATGAGTTCCATTATGATCCTCTCCATAGCTTTGCAGACAAGGCTCGTCAAGCTTATGGGGCGGTAATTTCCAGGGTCCGTAGAGGTCTGTTGTCCTTTGGGCCAGTCTGGTATATATATATATATATCAGGACCCCACCATATCCCCTAACCTAGTGTTTTCTTTCCCTTATATGTCATTCCTCAGTCCTCATTCATTCTCCAACACTTCCCATCACCACTTGACCCCTTGTGTACCCCCTGTATGCCTGTGTCCATCCACTGCCCTCCCAACCATTTGATTATCACATCTCCTGTTTGAGTCAGAGCTTTATATTTGTTTGCCTCTTCTCCTTGTATCACCCCTGTAGCCTTCTTGTCATTACCATCCCTACCTGCCTACCCATGTTTTCTATAATTGAAAATGGTCCTTTTTTTCATAAAAATAAAGTTGCACTTCTTTCCCTCGTTTTTCATGCCTCATGGTAACACTTATCTGTTTCTCTCTGCTTGCTGTTCATTCCTGTTCTGCTTTCCTATCTACCCTATTTCCTTCCCATTTATATGATGAGCAGAACAGGCACTTTGATGTGCAGCTGCACAGTGATCTGACTTGCAACAGGTGATATAATGCTATATTGCACTCAATTCATGCACATGCATTGATTTGGCTGTATTAGCCTGGCTTTATTTTGACATTTCATACTGCGTAACTCCACCAGCACAGTCAAATAGCCTAATGTGGCATCTCCAGTCAGCACGTCACTATTATTTGTTATGCAGTCCATTGCTCAGACTGTCACTGGTATTCATGCTTAATTATGTATACGGATCATCATGCAGTGACCCCTCACCCTAAAATTAGTGCTGTGTAATCCCAGTTAAGATGTTAATGCTATAACATTAAAAAGTCAAAGGTTAGATGAAGTGCCAGATGTTTAAAAAAGATTGTATTATTTCACATTTTGTAGGGTTATATATACCACAGTAGGAGATAATTTTATTTCACATTTTTTTTAATTTTATTTCACATTTTTAGAGTTATGTATACCACAATAGTATATAATGCTTTGCATTTAGAAGACTTAAATAAAGCACAGTAGACAATATTATTCCACATTCAGTAGTTATGTAAGCCATAATAAGCTACAATATTTCTTCATATTTAATATAATTGTATATCCAACTGTGTGTGTGTGTGTGTGTGTGTGTGTCTCTCTCTCTCTCTCTCATATATATATATATATATATATATATATATATATATATATATATATATATATATATATATATATATATATATATATATATATATATATATATATATATATATATATATATATATATATATAGATATATATATATATATATATATATATATCTTCTTTTGTTTTTTACCGGTTAGGGGTCGCCACAGCGGATCACCCATCTGCTCATGATTGGCAGTGGAGTTTTACAGTGCCGAGGTGCCAGCCCAGTGCCCAACAGAAGGCACACAGATGCACACACTCACACCTAGGGGCAATTTGGAGTGTCCAATGCACCTACAGTATGTCTTTGGGATGTGGGAGGAAACTGGAGCACCTGGAGGAAACCCACGCGACCATAGGGAGGACATGCAGACTCTGCACAGAAGGCACCCCAGCTGAGAAGCGAACTGGAGAACCTCTCGCTGTGAGGTAGCAACGCTAACCACTGCACCACCGCGGCCGCCCTACTTAATGGCACAACATTTTCAAAATTTTATTTCCACATCATGAACACAAAATATAGACATTTTATTCATTTGATGTTGTTTTCTCTCACTCTCATTCAATTTCACAAAAGAAATATTTTCACATTTTACAGGTATTTCTGCATTCTAATACTTATTTCAGCATTTGGGTTCCCATCATTTTACACACTAAAATTAAAATGCTGGTACAAGATAAGGTAGTAACAACATTCTGTCCCAAATTAGATAAATGTAAATAACAATCATGTATGGGATGCAAAACAGAGAGGTGACTATTCTGAATTATTGTTGGTGTACAAGCTGTGTACTTTTAGAAATTAATATTTACATTTTAAGTGGGCATTACTAAATCCAAAGTTCATCTTAAAGAGAATTGGGATAACAAAATGCGATAGTCTATTTCTGATAAAGATCTTGAATTAAGTAACTGTGCTTCCCCATTAAACAACTGAGACAAAATCCCTCAAAAATGCTCAGTCAAAATTGACTGAAAACACCATGGACCTAAAACTACCTGCATAGATTGGAACAAGCATTTTTATTTGGGGGGCTCAGCCTTTACCTCCAATTTGGGAAAAAACCTCTCACAGCCACTTGACTTATTATAACTTTATGATTGCACAGTACTAAAAAGGAAAAACTCCACAAAACAACAGAGATGTCCAAAACACACATGCATGCACGCAAATACGCACACACGCACTCACTCACAGACACACACACACACACACACACACACACACACACACACACACACACACAAGGATGCCATGGTGCCTATTAAGCAAAATATTTTAGAATATGGCCTATGGTCATCTGTTAATTTGATCTGTAATGCTTGGGCAGTTAGAACCCAATTGACCGGTCATCAGTGACATGAAGGAAAGCCAGTGACTGCAATTGATTGCAATGGTTTCAGGTCAGGCAAAGTGGAGCTGCCTGGAAGGTGTCTTTCTTCGTTTAGAAGAAAAGACAAGATGATTTTTGTAGAACTAGATTTATTATCTTCAAATTAATTGTGAATATTTTGCAGCAAACCTGCTCTTGCCACTTGGAACTCTGTGGAAAACATTGCCATTGAGGCAACATTGCACTGCAGTAGCTCGAGCTGCTGAAGTCTGTATTGCATTTTTGTGAAAAATAAACTGGCAGTTTCTGGCAATTTGAATTCTTAATTCCTTTTATCTACTGTACAGCTTAACCTAGAAGGGCATCTTAATGTTATTTTAGGCATCTGTTATGCGGTTTCTTTTTATGTCATTAAAGGATTTTCTTTAATCCAGGACAAACTTTGAATATGTAGGATCATTTCTGAATGGGCTGTTCAATATCATTAAATGTTTACATTACCTGATACCACAAGGTATAGGCTGCCTTTCTTTATAGTTTAACAGTCTCACTTCAACATAATTCAGGTTTGTCAGTCTTGACTGATGGGGGGGTATAAAGCTCTGCGAGTTCTTTTAAAGTTTAATTGTGTAGACAGGTTTACATTCATAGCTTGAGTTAAATATGTTTGCAAGACTGTTATAGTATATCCATTTCACAGTCTTATCTTTAACCAGTTATTTTAATATTATTTATCTTAGACTATTCTCTAAATCATCAAGTTTATTACTTATCTTAGAATTCAGATGTGAATTTTTCTGAATGCAAATATTATTTATTTATTTGTGTGTTTGTTTGTTTGTTTGCATGTTTGTTAACCAATTAAGTCTACTGCACACAATTGTCACTTTTCAGGGATAACCCAAGAGGACTGTCTGTTAAGTGACTTGCTCAAAGGCAAACAGTAGGCAAATGCCAGCTGATGTAATCAAACCCTGAAAGCCAGAAGCGCCTGTGTTAAATGACAGACTGCCTCTGTTCTTTCGAATAACCAAGGCATTTCCATTAACTGATATTTCCAGTAAAGATGTAAATATATTTTTAATTTATGTAAGACAATTGCTACATTATTATTGCTAATTTCTAACCTCATTAATTCAATATCTTAAGACATGACAGTTACAATGTCTATATTTTCACAAATTAAGTGAAGCTTTGACATTTTGTTATACACATGCTGCCCTTCATAAATCATAAGAAGACTAAAAAAACTATTTACAAAGAAAGTACATTTAAAGAAAAAAGATCTTTAGGATAGTTCTTTAAGAAAGAAATTCAAGAACCATGCAGGTTTTGTATCAGTGACTTTAATTATCAGTTTTGTTAATGTACTACAGTTTATAAATAAGAAATGACATGTAATCATGTCTCATTTTATAAATGTTAGCATTTTGGTCATTTTTTAACAAATTTCTGGATTAATTATTTCAAAAATGTTACCAAAGGGTTCACAATATATTTACGTACCTTCTCTGACTTAAACCCTTGGTTTAATTGTTTTAAGCAGTTTTTAAAAATAATTGAGCAATGGCCATCAGCAAGACCTCAATAACTAAGCATGCACCATATTGCTAGATAACAGATGAACTATATATGTCAAGTTATTCTGCACAAAATTCTTTAATATAAACTTTTCTAAGCACGGGTGTGTTCAAGTGTTTGCATATTGACAAGGAAAGATTTTACTTTTTTAACCCTAACAAACAAACATACATAACTTTAAAAAAACAAGATTACAGAATACTGTAAGTGCAAAAGTTGTTCAGCGTGCAAGATTCTATAATAATAAGAGTGCTGTTTCCTTGAATGCCTTGAACTCTTTTGTTAATGAGCAGTGAAAGTACCAAAAACAAAATACACTTTTCACATTTTTTACTGGATCTATGTCTATTTCATAAAAACAAAGTATGCCGCTGCAATCTTAATAAAGAAGAGTTCATCAAAATAATTTTAATTGAACTTGTTTTGTCATATGAGCTTTGCTTCCACCCTCACCCCACTGCAAGGGGCTATGCAAATTATGTCCTCTGGTCAACTATAGAACCATTGAAAGCAAACTGGCAAACTGCAAGATGTTTAAGTTGGATTACTATTATAAATGTGACCACCATATTATTGTCGGACAATTGAATGAACCTGATAATGTCGAAACAATTACTGTACCACACAGACTCTCAACAATCCCATTGTTGAATTGCTTTTTAAATCATGGAGTGCTTTTTGTGATTTGGAGCATACCACTGATGTCAAAACTGGCCACGTAATGTCGAATTCACACATTAACATATGGATTCGAGTTTGGCCAATGGTCAACTGAATTTTTGCTTATTAGTGTTGACATTACTGCATTTCACACAATTGCATGTTGTCATTATTTATAATAGTAAACTATTTAAGTCACAACATAGTAATCCTCCAGTGAATAAAAGTGTTCTCAAGGCATTTGAGAAAGTCACAGAATTAACACAGTTAATTATGAGTAAGAACTGCAGATAATGTCCTACACAGTTACACAAGGAGAACATATATATGCCATGCTCCCCCACTCACAGCACAAACTGCTGACAACAAAATGAAGGTGTAGGGTTGTTTCAGATTATGTCCCATGCTATCTGGGGGCACACTGCCACACACCTGAATTGCAATGTGGTAAACAAAAAGTAATATCTTGGGTTAAGTGTTATCCAGGTGAAGCAAAACAGGACTAATTCTGTTTGCGAATCTGTGGCTAAATTGAAAACAATACTGAGAAAGTATAAATAAAAATATGCTACAATATCAAAGTTTCATTTAAACTGACCATTTAGACTTTTTCAAAGAGTTCAAGAATGAAACTCATATACATCTGTTCTTTCTAAACCAATATAATATAGGCTTGTATCACAAAAAAGGTACTAAAATTCAACTCAAAGAGTTTTGTTTAGCTGGAAAGGGTAGATGCTCTGCATTAACAAAAATGTCGATTAACTACTCACAAACGTACTAAAGCTATATTTGTTAAGTGAGTTAAGAAGCCAAATTTCATGGCACAGAAAATTAACTTTGCAGGATGGATATGGTTCACAAGGCATTCCTTTGCAAGTGCTGCATGTAAAATAACATGGCCTAAAACTAAATTCCAAAAAAATGTATCATCATCCCTTTTGAGGAGAGTGACATCCTCACAAATTATCACAATGATAATAACATCCTAAACACACAATGAGTTTTGAGGGACTTGAGCATCCAGGCTGATAGCAAACTGACTTTTGACCACCATATTGCCTCTGTTGTATGGAAAGCTTCCTACATGGGCCACCTCATTGGTAAGGGTATCTCATCCAGGGACAAGGTGGTCATAACATCACTGTATTCTTCATTTATAAGACCCATTATTTAGTACAATACCCCTTCCGGTATGTACCTCACAAAGCAGATGCAGCAGCTGGAGAGACTACAGAGGTTTCTCACTCGGAGAATCCAGGGCCTCAAGCATCTACCCTACACAGATAGGCTAAAAGCTCTGTCCCTCTACTCAGTCTAATACAGACTTCTCAGAGGTGGCCTCTGTCTGACATACAAAGCAATCTCAGACCCCACCTTGATGTGACTACTGCATATCTGCAAGTCAAGCTCCACTCGAGTAACCCACACGCGCAACCTCAACCTGGTCTGTGACATCAATAGGACTTGGGACAGATTTGTGTCCCAAAGACTGTCCCTTTTGTGAAATAGACTCCCTCTTCACGTAAAGCAGAGTACCTCAATTAACCTGGATAACTGGATTGGAAACAGAAAATACACCCCTGGGATTCTACCTCTATGCTGTTTCAGTGAACTATTTTTGGAACAGATCGCATTATTTTCACAAATCTGAAGTTTGTTTTCAAACTTTGATTTTGCATAGTTAATCTTAGAAGTATTTACGCGGTGGTGGTTCTGCGGTAGCGTTGTCGCCTCACAGTAAGACGTTGTCCTGTTGTCCTGTTTGATTCTCAGCTAGAGCGTCTTCTGTGTGGAGACATGCGTGAATGGGTGAATGTGTGGACCTTCATTGAAGGTTGTGTGTCAGGGCCGGCAACTCGGCACATAAAAATCTACTGCCAATCATTAGCGGACCGGAGTTTCGCTGTGGCGACCCCTAACTGGGAAAAGCCGAAAGACACAAACAAACAAACAAATAAACTTGGTGCTTTAAATATCAGTTTGAGTTTACAATTATTCAATGAAATGCAGAAGCATCAAAAACATCTGATTAATACTTGTACTTCAAAAAAGGGAACCAACAGAAAACAAAACAAACAAAAAAAATACTAAAGATACCAAAAACGAAAACCAACAGATTCCTTTTTAAATCCTTAAAAACAAGCACTACCAATACAATCATACCTAATTTGTCGGAATACTGATAGTGTTAAGCAAAGGGTTCTTCTAAGGGCAAGCTGTAGGGTTGGAGTTGGTGCTAGAGGTGGGTTAGAGTTTGCACATTGCCACACCTGCACCACCTTATTAATGCATGCTAACCCTGAAACACTAAGACACACAAACATACAAAAATGAAATATGCAAAACTCTAAATATATCACCCTCCCTAGCATAAATTCTGACTGTAACCAGCAAATACTTGCACACAAAACACTCCTACCCCAAAATGACACAATGCTAATTAAATCTGAAATGTTTGTCACTATCATTACAAACACATACCTACTACTCAGATACACACTACATAAAACAACACACATGCACAGCACTAAATCTATCCCTTCAACTTAGTCCTTACTCTAACCCTAACCTGAAAAGATGCACACAGACGTACCCTCCCACTTCCCTATGCCAGGACTTTCAGTATACCTGAAACTTTTCGACATTAGACAAAAAAATTCATAGCTTCTGCAATCCAACTTCCTACTCTGCACACAAACAACACTCAAACAAAACTCCACTCTCCCAAAACTTCATTCAGACAGACATACACACATTACAACAATAAATACACACACTCCACATCTGCTCAAATTCCTTTTCAAAAACACCATAAAAAATGACATCTACACAACTACATTTCAATTATCCATAATTTGGCAGAACATTAAGGATCCATATAATGTGTGTGTGTGTGTGTGTGTGTGTGTGTGTGTGTGTGTGTGTGTGTGTGCGCGCAAGCACACACACACACACACACACACACACAAACACTCACATATACAGATATACAGATATATGTATATCTGGGTTACCTTCATTTCGTCGAAAGCTTATTTGACTGACAAACATTTTTGTCTGACCAAATGACTGAAACTTCATTTCACTGACACTTCATTTGACTGACAGTTCATTTGACTAACAATTAGTACTGGCAGTGTCTAGAGCAGTGTAAGGCAAGTAAAAGGAATATGTCCTTTTCCCCACTGTAGTGCGACCTGGGAGTTAGTATATATAGTTAGGGGGGTGCGGGGGGCACAGTCCCCCACTTACTTTGGTTTTACTAAACAATATAAAACCAAAAGCAGAGAATATAACATGAAAGTAAGTGGGGAACTAAGCTCCCACACATCCCAGTGTGGAGGTCTGTGCCCCCCACACCCCCCTAACTATATATACTAACTCCAGGGTTGTACTTCAGTGGGGAAAATGACATATTCCTTTTACTTGCCTTACAGTGCTCTAGACACTGCCAGTATTAATTGTCAGTCAAATGAACTGTCAGTCAAATGAAGTGTCAGTGAAATGAAGTTTCAGTCATTTGGTCTCAGTCAAATGAGCTTTCGAAGAAATGAAGGTAACCCGTATATATATATATATATATATATATATATATATATATATATATATATATATATACACACACACACACATACAGATATACCCATATATACCCAGACAGAAGTCAGTTGGGATCAGTGTACTATCCCAGTAAACAAATGAGGGAGAGTTATGTAAAGACAGAGGTTTATTTTTCAACTTTGATTTTGCATAATTAATCTTAGAGGTATCTACACTATTTACACAGCATGTCAGATGATATATATCAGTCTTTAAATGTAATTTCACCATTTTTATTCCATACAGACTCAGTCCTACACAGTCCTTCCAGTAACTAGGGTATATTTTACAGATCACAGCTGCAGGCCTCAGCTAGGCAAGCCCCTGTATAAAACACTTCACTTCATCTTTCTTCTGACCAAATCCAGTACTGGCCACAAATGGATCATCCCATTCCAGGAATCACAAACCCCTGACTGACCCCAAATGGCTCAAACCATTCCAGGAATCACAAATCTGCATGCATAACCCCTGACTGCTCTTCCCCTGCTGATCCTCCCACTTGGGGAACTATCTCTCTGTGATTTCCTGCTTTTTTTGTACAATACTAACATGCAATTAGTTTTCTGTTACCATATCAAATACATTCAATTTTCTTTCTATTTTTTTTTGTGGAAATTTTAAATACACAAGTTACAGATTGCACTCATTTTCACATCAAGATGGCAATAGAGAGATAGGCAGATAGATAGACAGACTGATAGATAAATATAGCTAGAGACAGAGCTATAAATAGACATACAGATAGAGATATATAAACACAGAGATGCTGCCACATATAAAACATTTATTTTGCACCAAGATTTAGTCTGTGTAAGTTTTTTGAGCTATTATTTCATACTCAGTTTTTCCCACTTCAGTAGTTTTCACAAGTAAAATTAGCATTGTCAGATTTACACAGTTACATTTAGACGTATACAATATAATTTGCAAGTCTTTTGTAAATTCATGTTGCCAAAGTGTGCTCCTGTGCTATCACATAAGTACTTGATTTAGAGAAACATACATTAAATCAATTATTTAGTTTCATTTAGATATTTACTTTTTGTTGAATAGATTGCTCTAATGGAAACGATAAATTACCTTTTTTTTCTAGAAAATCTGAAAAGCATTTCACTTTGCATAAATTACAGACAAATCTCATACATTTATACATGCAATTGATATAAGAAATTTATTTCATTTTAGTTATTTAAGCAAAAAGTAGTAGAATGATTCTGCACTTATACAAGCCGTAATGGTAACTGTCAAGGCATTAATGACAGGTGTCAAAGTAGGTCTGGATTCACTTACGGGGACATTATGATGAATTCTGAGAATGTGTCAGCAGAAATGGTGGTATAGTTTATCATGATGAGGTCATACAAGCAGAGAACTGGGGCTTGAAAATCATTTAGGACCTATGTAACAGAAGATCCAATAAGGCATAGGGAAACAAAAAAAAATAAGCATAGAAATGTGCACTCTTCACGAGGAAATTAAAAGAACTTATGCATGACTGATTAACACTTTACTGAGTTGCATCAATTTTTTAATATCAAGATGCATAACAGAAAAATGCTAAAAAAAAAAAAAAAAAAAAAAAACAGAAAAAATATTTTGCAGCGAACAAGCCCTTGCCTGCACTCCATATACCCTCCTTACTTACATGTCAATTAAACGGTTGTACAGCAGTTGTGAAACATGACAAAAAAAAAGAACTGCAATACACAACCTGCCAGCATAACACTTAACCTGAAAATATTGAACATACGAACAAAGGCCCTTGAAAAGCAAGAAAAGCCAGCTAAAAATCTGCAAATCTAATTAGCATAAAATTAAA